>NC_056522.1:101187548-101237829 GCF_019175285.1 Sceloporus undulatus | reverse complement strand
TGAGGAGGGAGCAAGCTTGTTTTCTGCTGCTCTAGAGACTAGGACCCGGAGCAATGGATGCAAGCTACAGGAAAAGAGATTCCACCTCAACATTAGGAGGAACTTCCTGACAGTAAGGGCTGTTCAACAGTGGAACACACTCCCTTGGAGTGTAGTGGAGTCTCCTTCCTTGGAGGTCTTCAGAGGCTGGATGGCCATCTGTTGGGGATGCTTTGATTTTGATTTCTTGCATGGCAGGGGGTTGGACTGGATGACCCGTGCAGTCTCTTCCAGCTCTATGATTCTATGATTCTGTGATTCTATGACAATAGATGAGGACTGGTGATTTAGATTACTGAATCTCAGCTTGGACATGGGTTCTGGATCATAATGGATTGGGTCCAGAAAATATCCAGAGGAAATTGACTCTGGTTCTGAACTGTCTAATTATTCTTGAAACCAGAACAAAAATGGAGTTATTCAGAAAGTAATAACACAGTGGTTAATGCAATTTCTCCTCAAACTGTTTTGAAAAGTGCATGATAGGAAATCACATAATGACCCTGCCAAAATTAAAGAGTGTAATTTAATGTCAGTGAAACATTTCTGGAGCACTTCATATAAACATGGCTAAGACTTCTCACAGAGAAGAATGTTCAAGATTTCTTGTTGGCCATGGATTTGAGACAGAGGGTATTGTTTGCCTCACAACAAGAAGGTTTTACTTTACATTTTCATCCCTGTTAGGTGCAAGTATTTCTTACAGCTTTATTTTGTCCATAAATTGATTTTTCCTGGTTTGCAAGTTGATTTGTTCACAGATGAAGTTCTGTTGCAAAGGCTCTGTAATGGTTCAGGCTGGGAAAGAGAGGAAAATTGTTCATGAGAATGCAAGAAAATGTTGGTAAGCTCCAAATACTGGTACAAACAGTCATTGATTCTGAGTTGAGAACATGATCCTGAAGTGATGAGCACCACCACAGAAAAACCTATATGTGGCACCAAATCTCCTAATGAAAGAGATATGAGAAAACCAAGATGAGTCTTGCAGCAGGGAAAATCCAATCAGAAGTAAAAGTCAAAAGTGAAAGGTGCAGATTGCTTTTTAAAAGGAGATATTTAAAGGATTAGATGTGAAGAAATGGTGAGCAGGCCAATTCAGACCAAAAGGAATTGTTAAAAAATGAAGTGATGATGCTATATACCAACCTGAGGAGCAAGGACATCATGGCAACCACAGTTTCCATAATGGAGGTGAGGAATAAACAAGATGGTGCCATTCAGCATTAGAAGATTAAGTAACTACATGAATATCAATGACCCCACACATCAACAGTTATGGATGAAGAAAGAAGTGAAACATCAGTAGTTCAGGAAAATGTTGAACTAAACAGATGTGAATATGGTGGAAATGATTTTGAGCATATCAGGATGTGGGAGTTCATGAGAAACCATTGGCTAAGATGGAAGCTATTAGAAGCTATGACAGAGTGATGTCATCAAGATGATAGGGAATTGTGATGATGAACACTGGGGCATGATGCAAGAAGCCCTGTTGTGTAGTAAAGGCTTCCATTGTGTACATTAGGGACACATTGAACATTGGGACATGTTGCACATCAGAACATTTTTGTGATCATTTCACAAGGTCATGCTTCTGGCTATAATGTGAAATGGTCCTAGTGGCATAACTACATCTCCCTTGACCACCTGAGAATACAGCCATTGCATAGTAGCACAATTAATCTCTAGGAAATCATAAATCAGCTTACAGTAACATAACACTGAACATGATGTAATTGTTTGCTGCTGTAGTTTCATGCTTCTCAAATTGTGTGGTGATGAATGCTTCCTGATTGTGCTTCTTAAGCTACCTGATGTGAGGGACCAGCAATTTTGTCCAATGTGCCAGGGACCAGTACCATCTTTGTTCCCCTTTGGCTACAATTGTTTGTTCCTTTCTTTCTTGGAAAGACTAGTGTGAAGGAAATGTTTAAAGTTCTGTGTGGATTTCAGTAGTATGTTAGTGTCCCTGTTGGTAACTCATATCCACATGAAATTGGTGTTGTTCGAATCTGAGTTAGAGAGTTCAAATCATTCTATCTCTATTGTTAAACGGACCAGATCACGTAGTGGATACGAACTGTGGGACAGTGACAGTGTGTTATGACAGCTGCTGAGGGAATCTCATTTGAAAAAAATAATTTTAAAGTGTATGCCCATTGTACATTTAGATCATCTTAGACAAGAGCAACAACAGATTGCCTATACTGTGTTGTGACAGGAATTAAGGGTCACTGCATGGATCACTGAGAACAACAGTCAGGCTGAGAAGCTAAAAATGCATATCAAGTTCCATGATCCTTGTCCAGTATAAAAGAAATATGGGTGATCTCAAGACCCATCTATCAGAAAGTGGAAGGTTTGTTTCAGGACTTATTGCTAGAGTGTAATGACCCACCATGGTAGCCAGGTCACTAAATTCTACTCCTCCCTCTTATCACCAATTGTTTGTGTAAGAAAAAAGCATAGTCGATTATGGCTTTCTGTTGATTGCTGTGAACATCAACTTGCAAACCAGTGAACATCACTGAAAGATTTTGCCTGATTGTCAACTACTCCCTTATATCTGAGAACAACAGAGTCTTCAAAATATTTATTTATCAGCTAGCATTTTGTTACATGAATGATATGGGAAGAATGAATGTTTCAGTCAGGATAAGTTATAGATAACCAAGGATTCGTGAGTGCTGAAAGTAGACTCCTCACAGCTTTGTATTTTGTATTAGATGTTGAGAGTTGCATGAATGGGTTAGGATCCTGTTTTGGTACATGAATGCTGCTATTTCATTTTAAAGATACATGAAAGAATGTCAAGAAAAGTTGATAGATAATATTTCTATTACCTACATATATGACACTAGTAGGATATCTTTTGAAGATCCTATTGTTCTCCAAGTATTCAGAAATATGGAATTACACTGAAAACTGGGGAAAGTGTTTAAAAGAGAGATGCTGTATCTGAGACGAGAGTGGATACTCAAGAATAAGAGATTGATCTAGCATTCTCTCTAGCTGTCCACATTTTGAAAGGGGGAAAACCCTATCTTACTTTGACAGGAGAGCTGAAAAAGATTTTAGACTGGTTAAATTACTATTGCCAATACATTACAGATTTTTCAAAGACAACAATGGCATTCTATGATTTGTTGTGTGTCCCCTCTCAAGGACATGACAGTTGTCAGTGGTAGCACTAAAACAAAAAGTAAGCCTTACAGAGAAGAGGAGCAGTCATTCAGAGAAGAGCATCAAAAGAGTTCTGAGTTGGCTATTGGTTTTGGTTTTGCAGATTCAGGGCTATGACATCCTTGGTTGAGTCCATCCACCTGTAGTGTAGTCTTCCTCTTTTCCTATTGCCTTATCAAGCATTATTGTCTTTTCTGGTGTCATACCTTCTCATGTTCTCTCCAAAGTATGACAGTCTCAACTTAGTCATCTTGGCTTCTACAAAAAGTTCAGGCTTTGCTCTTGGATCTGTTTATTTGTCTGGTATCCTGCAGCACCACATTTGAGATGAGTTGATTTTCTTCCAATCACCTTTCTTCACTGTCCAGCTTTTAAATCCATACATAGTAAATGGAAGCATGATGGCATGGTTAACCTTGACTTTAGAATTTAGTGGCATGCCATTGGCTATCATTATAACATTAAGCAGTCAGAGAACATGTTTTACCTAGCCTTTTCAGTGCTCTGGTGATAAATGTATGTGAGCAAACAGAACAGAAGGATAATGCTTCTATAAAATAATAATATTCACTTTCATTGTACTGTGCAAGGCTCTAGCTCATTTCAGTAGATCTTCTCCAACAGCCATTAGGTGCCCATCCTGAAGCAGCTCCTTTTCCTTTGTCCTGCAGGCATCATCCCTCCTTCCCAGTGCACTTCTTTTCTGATGTTTTGAATAAACTACCAGTGCCTTACCATTCCTGCAACTGCTAAAAATACAAGAAAAATGATCTACTATTATGTTAAAAACACATTGCTTAGTCCTAAACTAAACTAAAGCTCTGACTACATGTAATAAAAGAGTGAATGTAGGACTTTTTAATAATGGTATCCCTTGAAGTGTTGGACTGTTTCTTCTGCTTATGAGAAAAGAACAGTAACATTGGCCTGAAACAATTGCCATTTAAGTATGCCTTGGCTGAAAGTTCATTTTCTTGCCAACAGATGCCTGAAGCTCCTCTGGCTTCAATTATAATTGGCTTAGACAGGTTTTAAATTAGGGTGAGGTATGGGAAATGAAGCACATATATAGTAGCATATCCTATGAATTTCACACCCAGAGCCCCATCCTATATGACTAGCATAGGTTTGCTGCATCCTTAAACACATTAATGGAAAAATTATGTTGTAAACAAATAATTCATTACTCTTTGTGTGCACAAGAAAAGGAGCAGAGCGATGTCCATGTCTCATTACATTTGAGGGAGCCCTGATGGTGTAGTGGGTTAAATGCCAGTACTGCAGCTACAACATTGTGAGTTTGAATCCACTGGGATCCAGGTTGACTCAGCCTTCCATCCTTTCATAGGTCAGTAAAATTAGTACCCAGTTTTTGGAGGCAGTTGGCTAACACATTGTAAACTGCTTTGGGAGTGCTTAGTTCACTATGAAGCAGTACAGAAATGTAAAATGCTATTGCTACATTTTTAGACCAGTGAACAACCAATGTTCTCTTGCTGAGGTAAACTGACAACTTAATATGAAAAACAGTGAAAGAATGATAATAAGAATATCACAGAATAAAAGCAGGATAAAACCAATAGGAAGAAGTAAATACAATACAGTTTATAATACAATCAGCTACAAAGGTTTAAAAAGCATTAAAATGGTTCTGGGATATGAAGATGGTTGTTAGCTCCCCGACTTCAAAAAAGTGCTGGCTGAGCAAAGCTTCTACCCGGAATGCATCTGGGCAGCAAAACCCCAGCTTGATAGGTGGTGTAGGTGGTGATTTAGGTATGGTAACATCCAGGAGCATCCTGGATCCTGAATTCAAGCCGGAAGAGGTAAGCCAGCTTATTTGTTAATGGGACAAACTACTTAAATAATAGGACACAGATATTTCAGAGTTAATTTGGGCTGAAAGAAAACCGAGAATAAGATGGAAAATAATGAAAGATGCTGAAGAAATAGGAGGGCTCAGAATCCCTAAATTCAAAACATATTACTACTCTTGCGCTATAGACTGGATTCAGAGTTGGCTAACATTAAACCACAAAAAGTTATTAAACATAGAAAGTTTCAATCTCAGATATGACTGGCATTGATATTTGTGATATAATACAGTGGACCTTGCCTTACGCGGGGGATCTTTTCCGGACCCTCCCCCCAACGTAAGGTGAATTCCGCCTATGCTCAAGCCCCATTAGAAACAATGGGGCTCATGCGCAGCGGCGCAGTGGCGCGGCGGCACACGGGGCACCACGAGTGCGCGTGCCCATTCATTTGAATTTGACGCACAGCCCCTTGCGCCCTGCACACTTCCCGCATGCTCCCTGCGGCTTGAGCCTGTACGCTCAAGACTGCGTAAAGCACACCCACGTATAACGCGGGTGCACTGTAAGATGCAGATTAATAAGGAGTTCAATGACAATATAATCAGAAGATCTCTTTTAAGAGTTTGGTACAAAGTTAAACAAAAAATGTACAATAAATTACCAGATTGGTTACTCCCCACTTGAAGCACTGATGATGAGCAGAGAAAAAACCAAAAAGACTGTTTAAAATATCAGGATTTTTTGAAGAAATCTTGGTTATTTTAAATTTGAATTGGGAAGGAGAGATCCCCAGACTAAAAACTATTAAAGAACTAGAGGAAGATGCATTTATATCTCATTGATTCAACTAAATGAATGAATGAAAATGGACCTCAAACTAGAAGGCATTATTAAAACAAGAACGGAATTAAATGAGATCCTATTCGAAACCCAAAAATTTGTAATATCTAAGCTATACTAATTACTATTGAAGATAGAAATGGAACCAGAGACAGTTAAAGAATGTACTATTAAGTGAGTACAGTACATCAGTCATCCCATCCATTTGGAAAGCTGGCGGAGAGCCTGGGGCCAGGACTTAAAATTTTGGACAGAAATTCATAATATGTTACAACAAATACTTCAAAAAACAATCAAAATGACTCCAGAATGTTTTCTACTAAACATAGTAGAGAGAAAAGAGGAGAGAAAACAGCTAAAATATATCCTATATTCAGTTACTGTCACAAGAATGGTATGTACATAAAGATGGAAGGAAAAAGAACTACCAACAATAGACAGGCTGAATAGATTGGCTGAACAATTAGCTGAAGAAATGTCTAGATATTATGACTGTGGGCCAAAACAAATGGCCCAAAAACACCAGATTGGGGCCACCACAGAGCCGCACACCACATCATCGCAGCAACATCACACCATGTCCCCAACCTGGCATTTTCCTGGCACAAAAAGAAGTGACAGAAAGCTGCTCCTTTTTGCACTGGGAAAAAGTCACCTTTGCCACCACCACAGCAGTTTTTCGGAGCTCTACCATCATGCAGCATCTAAACACCACGCCGTTGGAGTGGTGAAAAACTGCCACTGTGTGGGCAGTGGGATGGCTTCACGGCATATTCCTGGCATCTTGGGGGCATGCGTCATGTGCACGCCACATCCCCAAGCCACCAGGAAGACGCCGCGTTTTGCCTATGTGTTTTCCCTATGTGTTAATCAATGGGAAACCTATTAAGAGGTGGGAAGAAAATTGGAAACCACTGTTAAAGTTCTGTAAAAAGAAATGGAAAATTAAGTAAAAACACAGGGTCTGTACAAATAAAAAAAACATATTAATATAGATTCCACCAAATGAGACAAGATAAAAATGAAGTGACAAATATTGAACTGATGAGTGACTGAAACAGCTAGTAGTCCAAACACAGATAAGGAAAGAGAATAGAATCTGAATTATAAATTTAAAAGAGAAGAATAATAGAATGGAAGTAATAAAAATAGGAATTAGTAGGTTTTTTTAGATACACAGACGCATGAAGATAATATGGAATAGATTAGATAATGAAAAAGGAGTGGCTTGTACAAGGAAACCGTATTGATTAAGAGAAGAATATCATTTCTACATGATGTGCTCTTTTAGAAGATTCCAAGGAAAATGTAAAATGTTTCAAATGGGAGGGGGATGGGGGGAGGGGAGACTAAGTTAAAGAATGTAAAATAAGAAGGTAATTGAAAGAAATGTGTTCAATATATAAATAAATGTAGTTATTTGCACAGAAAAAAAAGAAAGAAAAGAACATAATGCAGGTACTAGGTGAATCTCTGCTGGAGATGGATTCCACAAGATATGACACTACTACTAAAAAGCTTTCTTCTTATGGGCACCTGCTTTGAACCATTTCATGGGAAATCTGGAATAGAATCTAGCATTATTAATTTAGGGCCCAGTTGATAAATATGTGTGGCATAGTGGTTTGAGCGCTGGACTATGGCCCTCGAAACCAGGGTTCAATTCCTGCTTGGCCATGGAATCCACTGGGTGACATTGGGCAAGTCACATGTTCTCAGTCTCAGGAGAAGACACAAACCTCCTCTAAAAATCTTACTAAGAAAAACCTATGATAGATTTTTCCTAGGGTCACCATAAGTTGGAAACAACTTGAAGGCACACAAAACACACACACACACACAGAGAGAGAGAAACACAGCCTATTTAAGAATATAAAGATTAAAATATTTTTATAGAGGTCCAGAACAGACTGGCAGAAATCTAAAGACCATCTCTACCAGCTCAGGTAGGCAGGCTGAAAAGATCTGGAGTCAGTGATATACCAACAGAATGTGTAGTCCATTCCAAGTGCCCAAAACAAAATGCAGATCTTCAAAATTGTCACCCAAATGGGCAAAAATTGATGAAGGAGATAGACTACCTATAGTCTACAGCAAAAATATAGTCCTCGTCCATGTCAATGCTCCATCAATTTGCAGGAGGGCACAGCTAGAAGAGACTAATTCTTTTCTTGACCTTATCAAGACCGTGATAATGCATACCAAGTTCCTTTTTAATCCAAACTGAATCCTCAATATGAGAAGTTTTAGTTGGGCCAAAATCAGATCTGAACCAAGAAAAGCTGTTAAGAGAATTAGGAACCTTTCAGATGAAGGAAGAACCAGAAGAAGGAGCAGTTGTAAGATGCCTAATCACTTTTCTTCTAACTGGACCATTAGCCATTTGTTAAGAAACTTGTTAAGCTAGAACAGGGGTCGGCAACCTATGGCCCACGGGCCGCATGCGGCCCGCCGAGGCCTAGATCCGGCCCCAGCCCAGCGCTGCCGCAGATTGCCGCCAGGGCCTTTGGCCACCAGTGCAGGCACACGGTGCCTCTAGCCGTCGGCGCAGGTGCGCGGGGGCCTCTGGCCACCGGCGCAGGCAAGCGGGGGCAAGAGGCGGACAAGGGGGACAAGGAGGAGCAAATGGGGCAAGAGGCGGGCAAGGGGGGCCAATTGTCTATAGAAGCCTCAGAAACATGCATTTATATTAACATTTTTTTTAAATCAGCAGATTTTTTTGCGTGTCCTCCATTTTTTTAATTAAAAAGTGTCCTCCATTTTAAATTTTTGTCCTACATTTGTCCCAGTTTAAATTATTTATTTAATTTTTTAATTATTTAATTATATTTTTTGGCTTCGGCCCCCCGAGTCAAAAAGGTTGCCTACCCCTGAATTGGAACACATGTCTGCTGATTGCTTTGTTAAGTCAAAAAATAAATCCTGGAAAATAATGATCCTGGTTAGTTCCAATCAATCAAAATAATGATCCTGTCTACTTCCAGTCAATCAAAACAGCCCCACCAGCATGGTTACACTGGATCACCCAGCATGTCTATTGTTTGAGGCCAACAGTAACTGGAAAGAAACCATCTGTTTCTTTCATGCCTGGTTCTAAGGAATCTTGAAAGCCAACCACACTTCTACTTGAACATGGAGGTCTTGGATGCGTCCCTGTATGACCAGTGAGGCAGTTCATGCATCAACCCATTGAACAAGGAGTTTGATCTTATAGCAGGAATGGGTAAGGTGAATTCCCAGGCTGCATGCAGGCCCTGGACCACACTTTTGTGGTCCCTGAAGCTCAACACTAGTCCCCCAACTCCACAAAAAAATTAAAAATATAGCATGATTTGGGGCAATGTTTGCCTTGGGTCTGCTGCTGCACTGCAGAATTAATACAGTTTGACACTGCTTTAACTGTCATGGCTCCATCCCATGGAATCCAGGGATTTATTGTTTATGGTGGCACCAAAAGCTTTCTGACAGAGAAGGCTAAATATCTCACAAAACTACAAATCCCAGAATTCCCTACCATTGAACCATGATAGTTAAAATTAAAGTCAACCTGCATTAATTCTTCAGTATAGATGCAGCCATGAAATCATTCAGAAAGTCCATGCCTGTATATAAAAACATGTAAAAAATGCTCCAACCCCACCCCTAAAAACATCCAAAAATCTCATACTACACTTGTCCCTCCTAATGCATGGATCTCAGATCCTTGCCCTTGAATATACATAGAGGGCCGATCTCCGCTATTTACAATGGTGCACGCACACAGGGGTGCACTCCATTCAAGCCTATGGGGCTTGAATAAGCATGAACCTCTATTTTTGCAGGAGGGTCCAGAACGGATCCCTTGCAAAAACGGAGGGCCAACTGTACATCCAAATTTTTTTCTTCAGCGGTCATTCTCAAAAGAGAAACAGAAAGAAACATGCCTTCATTTTCTGATGCAAGTTTTAGAAAACTTGCCAAGGGAAATAGAAGACTTTTGGCTTGCTGGCTGGGCTGTAGCCCACAGGGCCGTCTGGATGATGGAACTCACCACCCTATAGAGTCCTATCCTTGGTCTTAGATCCAAAACACACTGCAGAAATAATCCAGTTTGAAGTGGCTTTAACTGTCCTGGCTCAGGACTAGAGAGTCCTGGGGACTGAAGTTTATTTTGGCACCAGAAATCTCTGAAAGAGAAGCCTAAATGTTTCACAGAACCACAGTTCCCAGAATTCCCTAGAATTGAGCCAGGGCAGTTAAAATGTTACCAAACTGGATTATTTCTGCCATGTGTTTCGGACCTTAGAGAGGAATGTTGTTACATGGGAGATTGTCGCATGGCTTCCCCGACCCACCCCCCACCCCGATCTGGGCACAGTCTACTACCATGTATAAATAGATGTTATTGCACAGCTCCATGCCCAGATTGGAAGCATCTCGTACCTGATCAGGACTTCTCCTGTACTTAGCAATGACCGGAAAAATACAATTTTTTGCTAAGTACGGAAGGAGTCCCAATCGAGTATGGAATGCCACCAATCTGGGCACGAAGCTGTGCGATAACATCAGTTTATACACAGTCTCAGCCTGTGCCCAGATTGAGAGAAAACAGCCGGTTCAATAATCTCCACAATTCTGTTGTATGCCACCTGAAGAGCTTTTCCCAGGCTTTGACTGATATGCCAGCTGCTTCCATTCATAATACAGGCCAAAATTCTAGAATCAGAATCTTTCCAGGGTCATCAAAAGCCACAAACTGTTTTGCTGCACTTTAAAAACTTTACACACACACACACACACATCTTTCTTAGGCCACCACATTTTTATATACATATTTTTTAAAAGCAGTAAAAATATTTTAACATCTTATTAGGAGTACTAAATTTATTGTTATAAAAGTAAACTGGCTTTCTAAAGAAGGCGCCAAGAGGAGCTGCTTCTGTGTCTTGCTGTATCAGCAGAATAAATGCTTAGCATGCAGCCTGTCAATGATTGCAACCATGCAACATCACAAGCCATGATGTTACATCAGCTTCATAGTGGCATTATACCAGCTCTGCAAGAAGAAATAATGGGAAAGATTTTATAGTAGGCATTTCTTTATAGTTTCATTGAATAAAAAAAAAAACCCAATACCTTAGACAAATGGCTTTTTCCTTATATCTGCATTGCATAATTTAAAAATAAGTATTCTAGTCAAAGAAAAGGCTTTGGATCCAATAACAGTATATTATAATGAGAATATCTTTATTTGACTGAGCCTATGGCAAAAGCCTGTTTTGTAGTTGACTAAATGGGCACAAAGAACCTGGAAACAAACATGTCCCCTATATGCACACACACACACACTTAAACTTTATTTTAGCTCCAGTATGTGAGGTATCAGCTGTGACCACGGTCCTTTCAATGGATCCTGGTGTTGCAGAGCTTTTTAGGAGAAGAGAACAGTGGTTGATGCCTGAGAACACTGCAATGGTGCTACCTCTGGCATATTCTGTGGGAAAAGATGACTCAGGGGACCCCTGTTGTTGATATCAGAAGTGGTAGCAATAAAATAAAGTGTAGGAGAATAAGAAAAAAGAAGACTGGTGTGCTGATGCCATCCCATCCCCATGGCGAGGTCCCTGGAGGTCAAAACAATATTTTCACCTGTGCCACATATTCTGGGGATGCTCAGATTTTGCTTCCTCTCTATTTTGAGCCAAACACTTCAAAGAGGCAGAAGTACTTTTATGTCACCCTGGTAGGAATTAGACCTCTGTTTTCTTACGTATATAGTAAAAAGAAAGTTCTCCCTGCAACCTATTCTATATGATGTTCTCTTTGCAATACAGTCAAGAATCATTGTGGCTATTCAAGAACAATTCCAAAGTCTTTTTAAACTTAAGGTCAGAGCTAACATAATCCCCAGATGTGAGACAGGATCTAGAAACCAAATAGGGAGTAAGAAGGACCATTTCTGGTGCATCAACATCTCTTGTTAAAGGTTGTTCTGTACCAGTAAGACTGATCTAGTAATTCCTTCTTAAAGCCATTTTGAGCCTCTATAAGCTTTCAGTATGTGTATATGAAAGACAGAAATGTCAGTTTAAATATCATTGTACCAATGATGGCTATAAAGAAGGGCACGTTTAGAATTCTTTTTCTTATTAATTTTCTATGCTGCATTAGGTATTGTGTGTATGTTATTGGATTTTAACCCAATGGTCAATAAGGAGTGATTAGGGGGAGGATTTTTGTCCTTCCCTGCCTTTTTCTTTGAGCTGCTAATGACTGAGCAGAAGCCCAGATGCACAAAGCGATTGAGTCAAGTTTATTAAATTAATATAGAATAAAAGCAACAAATGCAAAAAAGATAGATAAATAGATCACCAATTCCACCAAGATATTGTAAGCATATTCGAGAAGCATTTCCTGGCATGGAATTTGACAGTGGGTGGTGTCTTGGAATCCAATTTCAAAGCAAACCTGATTTTTCAAGATGTTACATCTTTTCAAGATCACATACAATGCTTGAGAATAATCATTTTTAAAGATTCTTAGCACCACCTCCAGCAACCATGATGGCATCCTGTTAATCATGTCAAAATCTAAATAATTATGCTAGAATCTAAATAATGATTGGTTTATCTGCACATCAATTGAATGGGACGCACTGCCCCTTCCGCCCTGCGTGCACCCCGTGGCTTGAGCGCGTATGCTCAAGGCCGCGTATGGCGCACCCGCCTATGGCGCAGGCGCACTGTATTATCATTATTTTGCTAAGGGTGTAATGTTTCTGAGATTAATTTGTTAAGTAAGCTTAGTTTAGCCAAACTTGGATCACCACTTCTGATTTTCTAAGGCTGCATCCACACTGCAGAAATAATCCAGTTTGACACCACTTTAACTGCCATGGCTGAATGCTTTGGGAATTGTAGTACGTTGTGGCACCCAGACCTCTCTGGCAGAGAAAACTAAGTATCTCATAAAACTACAAATCCTAGAATCCCATATCTTTGAGCCTTCGCAGTTAAAGCGGTGTCAAACTCGATTATTTCTGCAGTGTGGATACAGTCTAAGATACCTAGTTTTAAGCTGTCACAGCAGCTTAAGCCCCTGGTTTATCTGAACTTTGGGATATATTTTCTTCTTTCAATAACTTAAAAATAGAAATCACAGAGACTTGCAATTGTCCAGTGAGTAAATCAGTAGGTGTGACTTTTCCCCTGTTCTGGGTACATTCAGTACAGTTTTGTCAGCATGTCATGATTCTTTTACAGCCAATCAAGGTACCTAATCAAAATGAGATATAAAAATTTGTTAGTCCTAAAAGCTCCAGCAGTTTACAGCTGCATTCTACCTTAAGCCATTTCATTACACCATGTGAGAGCAGTCCTCATAAAGAGAGCTGTGTCTGCAACTACATCAGAAATATAAAAAGGGAATATCCCTGTAGTTGTCTGTCAGATCATTAAGAAACATGAGGGAAGAAAAGATTAACTTCCCTTCTCCCTCATGACAAAACACTAACAGTACTTAGGTAGGAGAGGTTTAAGAAGTAGGAAAGGCATCTTCAAGTTGAGATAGAAGGTAGGAGAAAGTAATTTTTGGGAAAGTAGTTCGGTTTAGTTCTGAACCAGTCAGGTGAGAAAAGGGCTTACTGTAGTCTGTTGTACAACTTGCTTGCAACATAACCAAAATTATAGAATATAGAATATACAGTATACAGTCAGTCCTCCTTATCCACAGATTTTTATCCACAGATTTGCGCATCCATGGCTTGAAAGTATAAATTCCAAATAGCAAACCTTGATTTTCCATTTTATATAAGGACACTTTTGTTGTGCCATTATATTTAATGGGGCTTGAGCATCTGTGGATTTTGTTATCCACGGGGGGTCCTGGAACCAGACCCCAGTGGATAACAAGGGCCCACTGTATAATATATAGTACAGCCAACATGGTGTAGTGGTTTGAGCATTGGACTATGACTCTGTGGACCAGGGTTTGAATGCTAGCTCAGCCATGTAAACCAACTGGGTGACCTTGGGCCAGTTATACTCTCTTAGCCTCAGAGGGTGGCAATGGCAACCCCCCTCTGAAGAAACTTGCCAAGAAAACCCTCTGATAGGGTCACCTTAGTGTTACCATAAGATAGAAATGACTTTAAGGCACACAACAACAAATACTCTCTTCCTGCCAGAGAGAATTTTTTTTCAACTAGGTACCGTAAACGTGCAGCAGACGCAGCAAAGAAGCAGCAAACTTTGTCTTTACACATTCTCATTTACATTTTTCACTTTTTTCAAAAAGGACTTTTGGGGGTTTCTTGCTCAGAGGAAGTGAGTCAGAAACGTACCTTCAGAACGAGCTAGCAGCCAGGACATCTTTATAAAGTTGTATCCCCAGAACATTGACTTCACTGACAGAGATTGGTGAAAAAGCCAGGACAACAGGCCCTTTTACATTTGTGTTTACCAGAGGATTTTTTTAAAGGAGGAAGCCAACAGCCCTGTTTCAGTGATTACTTAAGACTTCTCAGTATATACACTGAGGCAACTGCTGCAGTCACCTGCAACACTTGTGGGATGATTGTCTTCTTGCCTACAAATGTGGAGAACTTCACATGCACCAAGTGCAAGTTGATAGCATTCTTGGAGGAGAAAGTCTAACAGCTGGAGTCCAAAGTAGCTACACTTCAGCATATTAGGGAGCAAGAAGATTTCCTGGACAGAATGGAATGAATGGTCTTAGATGGGGACCACACAGAGGAAGTAGCTGGGGAGGAGGAGGTCACTTTACATACACAGCAGGCAGACAGCTGGAAGAATGTCACACAAAGAACTAGGCCAACAAGGGATTGTTCTGGGAGCTTGAAGCTAGAGAATCAATTTGAAGCTCTTTCCCTTATCAAGGAGGACGAAGAAGAGCAGCATAGACAGACTTCAGGGACAGAGCAGAGGCGCCTGGGAGTTCCACCCGAGGGAACAGCCACTGCTAAGCCTCAGAGGATCTGTGTTTTGGTGGTGGGAGACTCCTTGCTGAGGGGTACAGAAGCAGTGATTTGTAGGCCTGACAAGATGTCTCGAGAAGTGTGTTGTTTCCCCGGGGCAAAGATCCGTGATGTGACAGAGAGGCTGACAAGACTGGTCAAGCCTACTGACCAATACCCCTTCCTTTTGGTCCATGTGAGAACCAATGATACTGCAAGACACAGCCTTCAGAACATCAGAAGGGATTATGAGGCTCTTGGTAGGAAGCTGAAAGGAATGGATGCACAACTTGTCATCTCATCTCTTCTGCCAGTTGAAGGGCACAGTCCAGGAATGGAGAGGAAAATAGCAGAAGTGAATAACTGGCTCCACAGATGGTGCCGCTGAGAATGATTTGAATTCTTTGATCATGGGCTGCAGTTCCATGAGGAGGGGCTTTTGGCAAGGGATGGGTTGCATCTTACACCAGTTGGCAGAAACATTTTTGCCAAAAGTCTCAATAATTTGGTCAGGGGGACTTTAAACTAAGTTATGTGGGGAAGGGAGACAGTATTCTGGAAGGCAAAAATGCTGGAGAAAATAGCCAAACTGTCATAGAGGGAACAAGGTATAGAGTGCAAGGACCCAACAGTGGGAGGGAAAAAATCTTGCTTAGGCAGCAAGTAAAGGGGACCCGTGGTCTGCAACGTCTCTACACTAATGCACAGAGCATGGGAAATAAGCAAGATGAACTTGAACTCCTAGTACAACAAAGCAAATATGATATAATAGGCATCACTGAAACCTGGTGGGATGTGTCTCAGGATTGGAATGTAGAAATAGAGGGGTATAAACTTTTTAAGAGAAACAGACCAAACAGGAAAGGAGGAGGAATAGCATTATATGTCAGGGATATTTACTTGTCTGGAGAGATCCAGGAAGCCAGGTGGAGAGCATCTGGATAAAAATTAAAGGGGAGGGAAACAACAGGGATGTTATTGTGGGAGTTTACTACAGATCCCCAAGTCAGACTGAGGAATTGGATGATGTCTTTCTAGGACAGATGACCACACACTCAGAAAGGAGAGATGTAGTAGTGATGGGTGACTTCAACTAATATAATTTAGAACCTAATATCTTTCACATTTGCTTCAGACTGCTTTATAAATTGTTTTACAGACCCATTGACTGTATGGACCAGAATATTTGCAGTCTGGTACTAATCAAACCATTATTATCAAATGACATCCATTGTTTTCAAGCTTAATTTGGAGGGAAGAGAAAATTCCTCATCTATTTGCTGGAACTGGAAGCATAGAATTAATTTTATGAAATTTCCCATGAACCTATTTAATGATTACACCTCTTCTAGAGGAAGAATTAAGCTGAATTGCCATAAAATGCACTTAAATCATATTCTAATCAACTTTAAGGATGCTGTTTACACTGTGAGCTTTTAAAATGTTGTTTCATTAAGTATGCATAGTGTTTTGCATGCCAAAGAACAGGGATTGTAACTTTTGATTTCAGAGGAAATAAGCTTTTGATTTAAAAATAAAAAGTATACTCTTCCAGCATACATATTCTGTGGAAACCTCCAGAAAATATTAATACCAGTGCTTAAAGGCTTTGAAAAATCAATTTCAGATGTCTTCCTCGAAACAAAGTCTGTGAGTTTTGTTTTCTTTTGTTTTTAAGTGAAGATACCTTTCTTTGATTGGTTTTTCTGGAATGTCTTAATTTTCTTTGTGAAAAGAACTGAAAATTAAAATCCAGTCCTTCATCCTTGCAAACATTTTATCTAACAGATACAGTAAATTGCACATCAACAGATATGATGCCTCATACTTTTTTTCAAACCAGAACTGAGAAGCAAAACTTCTTTATGTAAGCAGTGGTTCCTGGTTGTGTTCATTTTGCTCTTTCCTGCTTGCTCCTTTTTACCTTTGTTGTCATGTGTTTTAAATTGTAAACTGCTTCAAGATATTGAGAGAAAAGTGATACATAAATCTTCTAAATAAATAAGCCACCTTTAAAAAAAACAACAAAGTAGGATTGTAGAAAATACTCAATTGTGTTCTTGTTTAGTTATCAATTTTTGACCTGCAATTTTGTTCTGTCTCATTTACCTGACAGATTGAAAAGGTTTTTTGCTTTTTTTCCCACACAAAATATCATGTGTACAGTATTTCATTGCACATTTTTCAGAATGTACAAATTTGTGATTATTTTTGTACACATTTGTATACAATTTTTTCACATTGACAGAAGTATGTTTGTACTAAATGTTTTGAATGTATTGACTAAGCCAGGGGTAGGCAACCTGCGGCCCGCGGGCCAGATGCGGCCCGGCGAGGCCTTGGGACCGGCCCCAGCCCAGTCCTGCTGCAGATTGCCGCCGGGGCCTTTGGGGGACAATTGTCTATAGAGGCCTCAGAAACATGCATTTATATTAACATTTTTTAAAAAAATCAGCAAATTTTTTCACGTGTCCTCCATTTTTTAAAAAAAAGTGTCTTCCATTTGAAATTTTTGTCCTACATTTGTCCTGGTTTATTTTTTTTTTTAAGTTTTTTAAAAAAAATTTTTTAATTTTTTTTTTTTTGGCTTCGGCCCCCCCAGTTGTCTGAGGGACAGCAACCCGGCCCCCAGCTCAAAAAGATTGCCTACCCCTGGACTAAGCCATTACCCCCTCGATGTTTTAGTTAAGCACAAGTTTAAAACATAAACATGGGTGTGCACCACCCCTACAAACTGCAGCCTCACAGTGATGAAATTCCACTGGGTCTGACTGTTCTTGTAGAATTAGTAGCCCCATATTCTCCTGTACCAACCCAGTGCACCTTAAAAAATGTTTTTGAGAGCTGAAAAACCCGCAGAGAGCTGCAGTGGGGGGGGACAGGGAAGAGGATACCACTGAATCCTATCCAAAATCAGTGTCTGAATTGTGCATCTTAATTGCACAAACTACCATCTATGTCAGGGGTAGGCAACCTGCGGCCCGCGGGCCGGATGCGGCCCGGCAAGGCCTTGGGACCGGCCCCTGCCCGGTCCTGCCGCCGATTGCCGCCGGGGCCTTTGGGGGGCAATTGTCTATAGAAGCTTCAGAAACATGCATTTATATTAACATTTTTTAAAAAATAAGCAAATTTTTTTGCATGTCCTCCATTTTTTTTTAAAGTGTCTTCCATTTGAAAATTTTGTCCTACATTTGTCCTGGTTTATTTATATATTTAATTTTTTTTAAAAAATTATTTAATTATTTATTTTTTGGCTTCGGCCCCCCAGTTGTCTGAGGGACAGCAACCCGGCCCCCGGCTCAAAAAGGTTGCCTACCCCTGATCTATGTTATTCCATGTACATTCTGCTCTTCTTCCAAGGAGTTTAGGTTGATGTACATGGCTCCTTCCTCCCCCATCGTATCACTCCAACACCCCTTTGGTGTACGTTAGACTCGGGGAGACAGAGGGAGATTGACCAAGGTTATACAGTGAAGAACCCAGGTCTTGCTTGTCCTAGTCTGAAATTCTAACCATTACAGTATGCTAACTCTTAATTATGTTTTTTGCGTAGGTTTAATGCACCTTTGCAACCATTTACACCTTGTCTGTGATCTCTTTATTTGGAGTCTTTAAAGATTTTTCAAAGCTCTGTAATCTGCAGCTTCATACAAAGAGATTACGGACAAAGTGTAAATGACTGCAAAAGTAACCTTGGTGGTTACTTCCACAAAAGTGGTTTGAGAGGACCAGCTAATGGTCTATTCATTGGAGAGAGCTTTTACAGACATTTCAAAAGGAGAAAATCCATTATGAAGTAAAGGTGTCCTTTTAATAACTGTGCAGTATGCCAGTTCAGCTACTCCTCCTCCCACCCTTCTTCCCCAAATTTTAGAGATTGATCCCATGTAATTATTTGTGTTAAAATAGACAGTGGATGACAAGTGACCTATGATTAAAAAGGCACAGTGCTTTAAAATGAGGGCCATTCTTGTGTTCTGCAATCTAGCTGGGTCATGTTTTCTTATCCTTGCCCACTAGGGTTGGCAGTTCAACATTGTCTCAGGTCCTTCAGATTGCTGCTCCAAAATCTGAGACTTAGGGACAGTCTCTGGTGATGTTAGTAAACATTATGCAACAAACAATCAATTAAGACTTGCAAATTGTAGCAAGCTGCTACTAGGTGAATTGAAAATTTGCACATAGTTCTTTCCTCTTGCCAGGAGCTGAGACCCCCCCCCCCCAACTGGAGAATGTGCACCCTTGTTTCCTTCCTGGAGATGGCCCGTATAAACTCTGAATTTTCTCCATGTACACATCTTCCTGGTTTGTTGTTGCTGCTCTATAGTACAGTAGTATCCTCATATCCACAGGGGATATATTTCCAGACTTACTGCAGATAGTGAAAAATTGTGTATAATAGTGAACCCTATATTTCCAGTGGATCTACAGAGTTGTGCTGGAAGACCCCCAGATGTCTAGAGAGACCATATTTTTCAGATGTGGGTAACTGAAACCACAGGTATTGGTCCTGTGGATATAGGTGTCATATTGTTTAATATTAATGATACATAATGATACACAGGAGCCCTGGTGGCGCAGTGGTTAAATGCCTGTACTGCAGCCATTCACTCAAAACCACAAGGTTGCGAGTTCAAGACCAGCAAAAGGGCCCAAGCTCGACTCAGGCTTGCATCCTTCCGAGGTCGCTAAAATGTGTACCCAGACTGTTGGGGGCAAATTAGCTTACTTGCTAATTAGCTTACTTGCTGTTCACCGCTATGATCTTTGGAATAGCGGTATATAAATAAAACAAATTATTATTAATTATAAATTATTAATTCAGTTTGTGATTTGTGAAACAGCTGCCAGCCTTAGCTTGTCTCAAAAACTCTTTCAAGCTTTTCACATATTCCCTAGATATTCTTCAAATTCCAAGGGAATTACGTGGTTTTTCTGACTCCCCAAAGAGGTAAACTCAAAAAACCCAAATTGTTATTGCAGAATGATAACCTCTGCTCTGTCACAAGGAGAAGGAACTAGGGCCTGGGAAGGCAATGTAGGAGTGTCATCTAGATAGCTTTTACGGGATGGGGATTATTTTTAAGATTTCTTTATCATTTGTCAAATATCAAATATCCCCAAAGCAGAAAAGATTTAAAGGCTTTTTTAAACATTCCCCAGGAAATCTTTCAATAACCTGTTGTATTTTGAAGTGAGCCAAAGGTAGTCTGCCCATCATTAATTAGGGCTATGTTTAGGAAACTTTTGGGTCCTTTTATAAATGTACTGTTGTACCTTGTTCAAGAAATGTAGTTCCAATGCAGTGCCCAAAATACCTTAGAATATTAATCATATTTACTATTTACATTTATTCTATTTATTACTTATTATTTATATTTAATGTGAGTCAAAATGTTATAGTGTTTTCAACATTGGACTAGGACTCTGGAGACCAGGGTCTGATTCCCCTCTCAAACATGGAAACCCACTGGATGACCTTTTGTAAGTCACACTCTCTCAAATGGCAAAGGCAAACTCAGTCTGAAGAAACTTGCCAAGAAAACCCCATGACAAAGTTGCCTTAGGGTCACACATGAAGACACACATGAACAACAACATTAAATAAAAGTGTGTGTTTACGTGCCTGCCTGCCTGCCTTCAAGTAGCATGTCAACTTATGCTGACCTCATTAATTTCATAAGGTTAACTCAGTATTTGTAGCTGAACCCATATCAAAAGATCACAGATTGAAGTACAAATTGGTGAAATAACTTTTAAAAAATTAAAAGAATTTCAACAATTTTAAACAATGAATACATGAATTGTGCCAGTCACTTTCTTGCTTTTTTTGCTTCCCTCACCTGGCAATTGCTGTTATTTCTGGTCCTTTCAACCGCTTGGTAGTGCCAACCCCAGACTTTTATATTGAAGTTCCTATGCCCAGGTCATACCTTAATGCTGATGAAATAAATCCCTTATGTCATGCAATACAAGTCTACCTATAAAATAAGTTGATACATTTATTTGCAAGTTCAAGTGGTTCATACAGTTGGACTAAATCATATTGTTGCTACTGCAGATTTTGCTTTAGAGATTCTTTGTCTAAAAATTTAATAATGAGTCCTCTCTAGTTAAAGGTGACTACTGAAATGCTTTCCTTCAAGTGACTCTGATAGTGGCATGGGGCAGGGGAGAGACAGTATTGAGTTTATATATTTCTATAATATTTCAAGCATCAATGTTTTACTAAAATGTTTTTCTACAAAATATAAAAAGCCAAGAATGTTCTGTTTTCCAATTGCCTGTATTTCCAGCCATCCTTGTTTTGGACAGCAATCACAAAACTTCCAATTTCTAGACATAAAAGCTATTTTTTCCAATAGTGTCATCTGTTTCCTAGGAGACTCCATCACACTCATGTTAACCTCTTTCAAGTTTCCTCTGGATGGATCTGTCATGCAATTAGGTTACTGAGGGGCTGCCATGACAAACGGGATTCTATTTGCTTTTGATGTACTTATGATCTGGAAGCTTTACTGACGCTTTTCCGTTAGTAGATGCTGTCTTAGGACTGCTGCATGCTGCTTTTTTATCCACACAGAGAGATAGAGAGACAGGGATCACAGCAACCCAAACCTCCCCCATTACAACTGTAGCAAAGCTTGCAAAAGTTATTAAAACTCTCAGAATCTTCCATCCTGAGTAGTCACACTAACTGGTGGATTCTGGGAGAGATATCTTCATGATTTTAATTAGTTTCTCATTTTAAAAAAATCCTGCTTTCTCTCTTCAGTGGAGATGCTTTCGATGGCCAATACTACATCAGAAAACAACCACAATGACAACAACTAATAATCTAATCATCACCACAATTCAATAGATAACAAAAAATATCATTAAAAGAACAAAGCCATCTAGAGCTAAGAATCATCACAGAATTACAGAGTTGGAAGGGACCTTGGAGGTCATTTGTACAAAGCATCTGGTCAAAGAACCCAAAGAAAGCAGATCCTCAAATTCACAACTGGGAACCCCCTGTGCATGGGCATAGCAATATTGAATGGGGACAATGCCAAAACTAGACGTATATTGTACTATCCCTGTTCCCAAGTGTACAAAAAACTGAATTGGCGCTAATATAATAATGCAGCCACACAGCCACAGACGAATTTACACTGTTCCACAGATAGGACTAATGAAATGCAGGACATGAACCAGATCAATAATTTGAGTACCCCCCACCCATCCACCCAATAGCTAGTGGAGTGGTCTAATATTTGATGACATCATTCAAAAAATGAACATCTTGCTTGCTGTCTTTTCAAGTAGTGAAGCAGTTAGATTAGTGATTCCCAAACTCTGGCCTTCTAGGTGTTTTGTTGTTTCACTTCCCAGAATCCCAGATATTGGCCAAGATTGCTGAAGGTCCAAGGAGCTGAATTTCAAAACACCTGGAAAATCAGAGTTTGGGAAACACTGGCCTAGATTCTGTATAAAATAACTTAGCAAGGCAAATGCTTGACAAACCAAAGTTTCACATTAAATGTGCAAAAGATCTGATTGGCCTGTATCAGACAACCTTTTTCTTTGGTCTGATACAAATAAAGATGTATTTTGGGGGGGGGGGTTAATGTAAATGTAAAGGTGAATCATTTTGACATCTTACATCAGTATAATCTGACCCTCAAAGAGAATATATTTAATAGGGCCAAACCTTAATCAGGCATATTTATGTATAGAGGAAAAGTTTTGATTGTGAATTTTTGGATGATATTACATAATTCACAATTTAGGGTTTGCAACTGAAACTGCCTAAACCATTTGCAAACATCATCACCACCACCACCATCATCATCCTTATTGTTGTTGTTATTCAACAAAATTTACCTGAGTATTGATTAATGTGTAACCAGCACAGTGTAACCACTGTGCCACAGAGTGGATTTCAGCAGAACCCTCTCAATCCCCATTTACAGCAGCCTCTAACATCAATGGGGGTCTGTACCTCTATATCCCAGAGAGCAATTGATATATGTTTTCTCCACCACCACCTCTGAACGATTTCCATTGCTACAGTCAGAAGTAGAGTACTACTTGCAATTCTCTCTCATTGCAGAGATCAATCACAGGGTTAGGAACATCAGTCTTCTACTTCTCAATTAACAGGAGAACAGCCCTCTATCAATTACAGTGGTTTGCTGCCTGGTAAGTGGGAACTGGGGGACTTCATGGTCTTTACGTATCTCCTAAATAAGGGAATACCAAGGGATCATGTATACAAAGCAGTTACAAATGTGTAATTCTAGGTTATATATTTGTAACTGCTCAAGTAGGAATTCTCGTCTTCCATCATCATCATCATCATCATCATCATCATCATCATCATCATCATCATCATCATCATCTCCACATTTTGCAATAATATAAATCAGAAACAAATCAATAAATCAAACAGAAATGATGCATAGGCATATGCAAATGTGTCTTACAAAAGGATTCAATTGTCTTTAACATTATTTAAGTGCATCCATTCAAGAGAATCATTGGCTTTCATTAGCTTTGTTTCATTTTGCAATGTGTGTGATATTAGAATGATCATGGATGATTTGCAGGATGTATGTAAATCCGTTGGGCAAATCATAAAGCATAAGGATTCAACAGTTCATATTAACAAAACATAATAGTAGAATGTTAATTGCACAATGAAATTTTTGTTTCTATGTCTATGTGTGTCTGAAGACACAGGGCATATCTGGTGATATATGAGCCCATTCCTGACAAATCATTGTGGCGTTATTAGTCCTGCTACCCAGTTAAAGAGTTTTTACTTGACTAGTTGTCTGATTTTATTCATTCCGTTATTAAGTTTTGGTTAGCATATATAAATTCAAATTATGTGCAATGCCTTTTGGAGATATTAAACATGTTTGAACATAGCTTACAGTGTAATGAACAAATTCATATTTTGATATTTTCTTTTTATTACTTATTACAGTAGCCTATCAAGAACAAATTAGGCTTGAAATACAACCTTTCAAATTTGTGGGCCCATTGATTTTAATTTAGTCTCACCAATTAATTACGGCCTGTTACAGATGGGCCTAAAAGTACGCGCTCTGCACGTACTAGGGTTAGAAAGGAGCATCCTTTCCGGACGCTCCCAACCCTAGCACGCGCGGAGCGTGCACAAAATGGCAGCAGCCGTTCCACACGGCCGCCGCCATTATGACATCATGACCACACCACCTCCAAATGAGGCGGTGCATACGTGACGTCTTTGCACCGCACAATGGCGCCTAGAGCGCCCTTTCCGCAGTGTAAGAAGGAGCTCTGAAACGGAGCTCCTTCTGGGGTTTGCATCGCTGGGCGCAGCCTTTACATGGCTGCGCCTAGCGACACATAGGAGAAAGGGACCAAGCGGCCTCTTTCTCCTCCTTCCCACCGTCGCCAGGTGTCCTTGGGGCTTGAAGCCCCAAGGACACCCCTTTCCAGGCCACAGGGAAGCGGCCTTTTGCAGCTTCCCCATGGCCTACAAAGCGGCGGATCGGGGCCTCGGAGGCTGCCGGTTTGGCAGCTGAGGCCCCGATACAGCAGGGAAAGGGGCAGGTGCAGGCCGCCCCAAATGGGCGGTCTGTAACCCGCCTACGTTTTCAGTTGCTAAATCTGATGGTTGAAATTTTTATTTACTTATTTATTTATAGCCCATCTCTCCTGCATTGAACTCAAGGCACTTTATACGACCCTTTAATCTTTCCTATTGATTCTCACAGAAGACCTATGATGTTGATCACACTGAGAGAGAGTGACTGATCCAAGACTATCATTTGAGTTTAATATCTAAGTGAGGACTTGTACCTAGATCTGCCAGGTACCAGTCCTGCGTTGTATTACACAATACAGGAAGCTCTAAGTAAGCAAAGTGTTTCACATGCTTTATTTCAGTAGGTTTACCTCCATTCCAACATAATGGGAGGAGGAGCTCTTCTCTACTCAATGCCAACTCAAGCTGGGCTATGATTTCAACTGTTTTTGCTTGCTTCCTTACTACTGTTCTACACCAGATTAATCTGTTTTGTGGTACTTACTAAGGTGCTTCAGAAGGGCAATATTGTTGGCAACCGTAAAGAAAAAATATATTTTGCCATAGGATCTGCTGTTATGTCTGCTCATTACTCACATAACACACCAAACCCAAATTGCAACTGCTGATATTATGCAAAACAGTTTAGATTCTGCACTGTACAGAATTGTAATTCTTATAAAATTCTGCTGAGCGAGTGCAGTACTACTTTTGGAAAAAGCAATGCTAATACTATCAAGAGGGTTGATAGTCTAATGATGTATATTCAGTAGTAGTTTTACAATTAGTGTTTTGTGATGGATGCCTCTTCTTTTAATTATTTTTACTATATTGAGCAAGGGATTAGCTGTAATAAGCCTGAAAAAGAACTGAAAAATTCCTTATGAAAAAAATTAAGTGGGAACATTTATCAATATAATAAAACACATCAACTTTACCTTCCACTTCCACAAGCTTGCAAAGTTTTATAGACTATTCGGTCAAATCAATTTGAAGATATTCCAAAGGCATATAAACTGTAGTACTGAAAAGTAATTATAAATATTGGGTTACATTCATTATTATGGATGGAGGGCCGTTCACAGACCTAAAGGTTCTCAACCCCTCCTTCCTCAGGTATACTAAATGCAACATAGAGGTTCAGGGTTCCTTCCCAAATGGGAAAAATTGTAATAAGTGGATGAAGGAACAATGGTTACAAAAAAAGATCAGGAGGAGATGCTTCCATGAGCAGGAGCTTTACATATTAGTGGAATAGCACCATGGCTGGTGCCAAGTTATAATAAATGACTGGTCCCCCCAAGGGACAAAAGGATGATTCCTTACCTGTTGTCCTTTTGGGCTTTTTAGCAAGTGACTGGGTCCCGAGGAAAGGGCTTTGAATGGCCAGATGCTGTACTTTTCCTTGATGGGCCCATTTTACATATAATAAACTCCTGTGTGGGAGTTGTTTCTTCATATGTGGACTTACGTATGCAAGAATTAAAACTGGTCAGTTTCATACCTTTCCTTTTCACTAGAGGACTGCTGTTATGTAACTACGTAGCAGAGCTGCTAAACTGCCCAGTGTACATTATACACCAATATGCATCAGGCATTGTTGATAGTGTCTCAATACATATTTTCACAATTCACTACAGACTTTTTTAGGACTCTTCTGCACAAGCCCCTTTCTCACACAAGTTACACAAGTAATAATAAATAAATAATGGAATAGGAGCATACCACTTTCCAGGCAGCCATTACCACACTGCTCTCAACTGCACAATGGGGCTGCTGCTCCCATTGCACTCTCTTCCTAACTGCTCCCTTAACATCGTCTCCCTACCTTATGCCCTACCCAGTATACCTTTAAAGGTTTTTTTTGTTTCCTCACCCCTCTCCCCGCTCCCTTTTTTTTCTGTACAGTTCTGGAGCTGTTGTGATGAAGTATTTAATTTAAAAAAAAATAGGAAAAAGAAAGAAAGATGATCGGGGCACTTCAGAACAACAAAGGGAAGAGGACCCACTGACACAACATGACTGACAATCATGCAACTGCCCCAAGAATGACATTTTACACCTTGGAATTTCCATGATTGCAAGGTCATTCATGGATTTCCCCCATGAATTAAAAGGGATAGGTCTAGATCCAGATACAGGTTGGAGGCAGCAGCATGTAATGAATATTGCCAAATCCACTTTTTTCCCAGTCAAATTGTGGTTTAAACGTCATGTGTAGTAATATCCTTAGAGCCTCCACTATTTGGTTAAGTATATGTAAAGATACATTAAGCCTGTGTTTACCTTCCAAGGCCAATAAAAGAATGAAACAAGCCCCAGCAGCCCAGGCTCCAATTAAAGGGAGGGAGCCATAACCTTGGCCTCGTGAATGACTGAAACTGCTAGTGCTAAGGCCGCAAATCCTGAGGGACCACTGTATTGGGTTGATTGTCTGTTACATAAAATGCAACCAATATTGGAGAGCCAGTGTGGCATAGTGGTTTAAGTATTGTGCTAGGACTCCAGGAGACCAGGGTTCAAATCTCCTAGAATTTGACCTCTAAAGAAAAAAATCACTGCAAGACAGAATTCTTATTTGGAGGTGAAATACCCTCATTTTGTCCTCACATAGATACACTTTGATGCATGCAATTTCCTTCCTGATGAATGGAACTATCAAATCCAAATATGGCAATTACCTGTTAGACCAGTGGTTCCCAACCTTCCTGATGCCGCGACTCTTTAATACAGTTCCTGATGTTGTGGTGACCCAAACCCATGAAATTATTTTCATTGCTACTTCATAACTGTAATTAAATAGGTGTTTTCCAGTGGTCTTAGGCGACCCCCATGAAAGGGTCATTCGACCCCCAAAGGAGTCCCAACCCACAGGTTGGGAACCACTGTGTTAGACAATTGTAGCAGAAACACTTAGCTTCCACTCAGTGGATATACAAAGATGTTGTTTCAGCCTCTAGTACTCTGCCAAACAAAAACACCTCTCCTCCCACTTCCCAAACTTCTCCAGAAGTGGTAATTAGAAGTGGTATATATCACAGTGGTGTTGCGGAATGAACTTCTGTACTTCTAAAAAACCAAAAACATGATTTAAGTTAAATTATATATAGATGGGGCAATGGATGATTACCCAACAAGCAGTATTTTAGGCTCCCATATGATAATTATTTGAGAGCACCTGCACATCTGATCAACACATTGAGGTATCTCAAGTCAAAGTTTATTGCAGACATATGATCAATTCAAATGAAGACCCCAACATCAGAAAGCCATAAGGAAATAAAGATATGATATTGTTATTGCCATTAACAATTAGCCTGCCATCCATCTGCTTCTTTTAAAAACAAACAAACATAAGCATGGTTATTTAAGCTGTGTCAATCATAGCACTATTGTTTTTCTGAGGTGTTATAAATCTTTGTGACAAATGCTATTTAAATAAGCTATTCTGTTCATAATTTAGTCTTGAATATAGCCATGAATGGGCTTTTACTGTGAATCTTGTCATCCTTGTTTCATTGACTGAAATTTTTTAAAATAGTAAATCTAGCAGGAGGCCAACTACAGCTTATAAAAGTAAACTACTGAGACATTCCCATGAACAAACCCATGAACTAAGAGAATTTTGTTCGGTATATTTTTGGTCTTGTCATGGCATATTATTTTTTTGCAAATCTGTTTCAAATAACACCAGTTGTTAACACACAATGGGTTCCACTAAATGTGACATAAAACAGGTGGATTTTTCAACCATGTTATGTAAAATAATTGCTGAAATGTGCCTTACCTTTTCCATTGGTATGATCATGATCTACATGTGGAATATATATATAGTAGAGGTTGGATAAGAAAGACTCAGAGGTGGGAGGGATCCTTTGGGAGTGATGCTGCACCCTCATATAGGAAAGGATCATGCCCATAATGTGTGACCCGTTTTGTTTTATAGAATCTTCTCAATGAGATCCCATTGAAGTCAAATGTTTTGTTACAGAGGTCTTTTAGACTATAAGTCATCTTAAGGATACAATGTATAAATGAGAAATAATCCCTGTACGATAAATAGAATCGGCCTCAACATGGCATTCTCTTATTTATTTATTTATTTATTTATTTATTTATTTATACATACCCCACCCTTCAGCCCTAATGGCTCTCAGAGTGGCTTACAATTATTATTTTAAATCAGACAGTTCCCTGCCCTCAGGCTTACAATCTAAAAGACACGAAACAAAAGGAGAAGGAAATGGTGGAGGGAAAGGGGATGAGGTCCAGTGGTTCTTCTCTCCCTCTGAGGCCTGGACCAAGGCAGATGGATTGGAGGGAGGGCTCTTCCTTCTTCCAGGCTAGTCCTGATGGAGCTGGACCTGCCTGGTGAACTCCCTCTCAGGCTGGCGGATGGCAGTTATGGAGGGCGGAGTCTCCTTCCTTCAGGCCAGTCCTGATGGGGTTGGACCTGCCTGGTGAACTCCCTCTCAGGCCGGCAGATGGCAGTTATGGAGGGCGGAGTATCCTTCCTTCAGGCCAGTCCTGATGGAGCTGGACCTGCCTGGTGAACTCCCTCTCAGGTACTGTCAGTGGGTTTTTCTTTTTCTTTTTCTTTGCCTATAGACATGATATGATGGTGCTTCAGGGCTCCCAAGAACAAATCATACACAGCTTTGACATGTGCATAGAATGTGACTCAGGAAGAACCTGGTCTTGCGCCTCACATGTTTCTTGCTGTTTCATTGCTGTGTTTATTTATCTAGTGCTTTGTTGATGGGTAGGTAGTGAATTGGCAGTGTTGTAGATGAAAGCCTGTTTCTGAAATTGGATTAATATTGCCTTCCCTCCCCACTTTCAAGCAACCTTCAATTTGTAAAATTGAGTCCTTGATCATGTTCTTTAGAGCAGAGCTTGGAGATAGTGCATTTCCAAGTGCTCTTTCCAGTCTGCACCTTGCCATTATAGTGATCTTTCCTGTTTGAGAAGTGTATATGTCTATATATCCTATATATGTTTAATCAGAAGTCAGTGCCACTGTGTTCAATGGGCTTTACTTCTAGATAAGTGAGTAAAGGTTCATACAAACACATAGACTATGGAAATAATCTTGTTTGTAACATATGCATGTATAACCTGAGGTTATGTGCACATATGCCCCTTATTGGATGTTATGAAGGAGGTATTCAATACTTCCTAAACAACTTTCAATTCCACCTACATCCCACACTTCTGGCAGCTTCCAAGTAGCAAAGTGCATTGTCACTACCATTTACCAGCTACTGCTGAGTGATAGATGCCCAGGGAAACACTCAGTGGCAGTTCTGCAACTAGATGAAGATCTGAGAGGTCAATACCAGCTCTGTTTTCCCTGTTGCAGAATTACGACTGGTTTAGCCTTGGTACCTCGTGCCTTCTTTTCCATAACACCAGTAAATAGCCATGGCAGTGCACTCTGGGGATTGAAAGCTGCCTTCTTGGGGATGGATAGAGAATTAGTTTCTCCTCAGACAATGTAGGATTGTGACTCATGTGTGTCATATTTAATATACAGTAATTAGCACAAAGATAAGTATATTGTATCATTATCTTCTTTATCCTAATAACATAATTGTGCAATTGTGTTGTTCTTGGGTGCCTTCAAGCCATTTCTAATCCTAAGGCAAGCCTATCATGGGGTTTTCTGAGGTTGAAAGTGTGTGACTCACCCAAGGTCACCCAGTAGATCTCCATGGCTTATCAGGAAATTGAATCCTGATCACCAAAATCAATACTTATTTGAGTCAGATTATACCTATCGGCTGGCTTCCTATTCAATATTTACAATGGCAGAAGCCAGACATACGACATCATCATGTTTACTCTCTTTTCATCATTGCAATGACAAAAAAAGAGCCTATAGACACCTTCCTTAGAAACTAGGCAGTCCCACCTACATAGAGATTTCTGAGGTGCTCAGAAATTTGGCAGTGAATAAAGGAGCATCCAGCCCTCTCCTGGCAGTGAGACAGTTTACAACAGGCACACATAGGGACCCCTGTGAGGTCCTGTCACAACTGCCTATCATGAAGCGCTTCATTGTTGGGAGAAGTCTGGATGCTTTGCCATTGATCGCTGCACTTTTCAACATGTTGGAAATCCCTATATTAATGCAACTTTGCAGCTTCTAAAGTAGGCTTGAGGGAAGTCTCATACAGAGATGTAGCTACAAGTTTGGAACTCCATTGTTGTAATTATGGATATTATTGCATTAGCTTCACTGCCAGGATAGACCCGGATGTAACTTTCTTATGATAGATTTTATCATATTCACTCATTGCTGGGCAATATGCAGTACATAAGCAAACTGGGCTTTTCCAGGCATGTCCTGTATCAAGAACAGGAAAATCTAGTTCTTGAAAAGCTGCGAGAGAAGCCTGGATTGCATATGAGCTGGTAATGCCAGGAAAGAGAACAAAGCTGATGATATCCCCGGGACAGCCCCTTGAACATTGCTCCTCCCCCAATTCGGACACCCTTGTCATTCCCATTAATTTGCCACAGATCTGACATGGCAGCTGCAAAAAAAAAATCCTCTAGAAAAGTGGTGTCAGGATAACCCGGGTTATCCACCGCTGATTTGGGTTTTAACTAGAGAAATCGATCAAAGTTGGATTGAACGCGGATTCAAATGGGAATGATTTTCCATAAACAAGGATCGAACGCAAGTTCAAATGGGAACAATGTTCCTATAATCCAATTCTTGATTCGATTTATAGCTCAGTGGGAATGGGGCCTCACTGAGTGAAATATATTGTCACATAAGCTTTCATGGACTTGGTCTATTTCCTCAGTTGCACGGAAATACTCCATGCATTTGAGAAATTAGACCAAGTCTACAAAAGTTTATGCTATGAAATTTTTCATTCAGTATCAAAAGTGCTACAATAATCCTTTGAATCTAATAAATAAGGAAATAATAAACATTCTTTGAACAATATTAAATCAAATACTTAAGTAATCACAGAGACAAAAGTTACTATTATGAATATTGGCCAGTGGGGCTGGGGAAATTATTGATAAAAATAAAACAAAATGTGCTGGGAGCAGAAATGTCATACAAATGAAATTCAAAATTAATTTTAGTGTTACCATAGCTATACTTGAAGCTTTACTCAGTAAAAGCCCACCTGCAGTAAATGTTTACAGGAGGGATGAAAAATAGCTCTATCAGATTGTAAACCAAATTCTTGGATTTTTAAAGCTTCTGGGGACTCTGGTGCTGGACCTGCTGCTAACGAAAGTGAGTTCAAAGATAAAACAGAGATCATGCCAATTTGGTACTATAATGGACCTCTTTGATTCTCTTACATGCATGACAGACTTCCTGGTGTACCCCAGCAGAAATCTTCTTTGAAATGAGTGTCAAGGTCTATGGAGAGATTGATCATTTATCTGAAATAATGTTATTTCTCTGGTTTATTCTGTTTGTGCAACCACTGGAAAAACATTTCCTTTCTTGACAGAAGCCTCTGACAGAGCTTATCAACCTGGGGGGGGGGGAATGCCTCTGCTACAATAAGTCGTATACTTATTAAATATTTTTTACTGTTATGTTAAATACTGCAGTGCACATTAAGTAGTTTTTAAAAACCTTATTGTTATGAGCTGTATAACTTTTATCTTTTTTCTTCAAGGCTGAAGGCTTCAGCACTTTGATTTATTTTGGAGTAATGAAACAGAAAGGATGTCCTATTGGTCTAGAAAAGTGGAATATTAACCTTTTTATTTACAATGATGAACCTGGATTCTTGGACTCTTTGACCGTCTTCCACAGAAAGAGGCACAGTCTTCCCAGGGCAAGAAACCATTCCTCCTTCACCCTTCGGAATGGATGCTTTTAATTTGAGCCCCCAGAAGCATATTGTAGCTGTTATGCACATGTGTTTTACATGCTCACTCCTTCCCCTGAAATGGAACATCATTTATGGCTGATTTTCATGGCAAGGTAATAACAGAACAATCGGTTCCCACCCATGAAATTTCATTCCCTGATACTTTTTAAAGCAGATAGAATATAATTAATTTTAAAGCAGGTAGAATAGGTGGCAAGCACCCCCCATGGCCCTTTTTGTAACACCAGTGCTTCCCTAAATGCCCCCCCAGATGAGAAAATTGCTTCCAAATCCTTTTCTCTTCCTGGAAACCTCCTAGAACTGGGTTTTGTTTTGTTTGGTTTGGTTTGCATGGAAATCCCCCCAAAATGAAGCTGCCCCCAACCCAGAAAAGAAACTGGATTTTTGATCACTTTTGGTTTTGTGTTGTCATTATTGTTATCATTGCTTTTTTTCAGCCCTAGTACAATCCTCAGAAGACCTTTGAGGGGCCTCAGGGCTTTTCTTAGGAGGCCTTGACAGAGGCTTGACACTGGGGAGAGTATCACACAGTGTTTTCCTAACAGGGTGGGCATGATATGTAACCTGAATGAAACAAATGTTATTGTACAACCCCATTCTCATTCAGTACTCATCCTGCACCCAGTCTAGCTTTCTCTTGTTCGTGATCAAAACCAGGAAAATTCTGTTCATAGCTGACATGATCGCTTTCAGGCCATTCCAGGTGATGATTGTGCGATAATCCTACTGGTCTCAATCTGTCCTTGTGATCTGATTCGTCAGGACTACCTCCTCCCCTGGTGTCCTAGAACATCCCCAAACTCTACTCTTCTCTTGGTGGTGACATGAGGAGGGTGACACCAGATAACAGAAGTAATTTTATTTTTTCCCATTGTTTTAATTTTTTAAAAAAGATATAGCCATTATTGCATGTTAATGAGGGGAAAAAGCATGCTCGCGACCAAAACATTTTGTTGCATTCCTTCAAATGCCAACATTGGGAGGGATGGTTTCAGTACTCGAAACCTCATAGTAACAGTATGCATGTGCAAAAAACGGATGTGTATAAAATGACCTGAGCACCATTACCACTAGAACAGCAAAGGGTGTGTGATAGTATTCGTTGTCATCATGTTAACATCACACTTTTATGAGTCAAATGGGGTAATACCCATTCCCATATTGTCAGTTTACAGAGCATTTCTGGGACACAATTGGAACGTTATGGATGCTAGTGTGATAATCTCCTGGCTGGCTATTGTGATACTATGTGATCTGTGATACTGTAGCTGAGGTTGGTACTGACCTTTTTTTGGTTACTGGCTATCCTTCCTAGGAGTGATTACAAAAACATTGTCTTCCTTCACTCTCCCCTGCTGGAAAGACCACTCAGCTACAACTGGAAATGGAAAGCACTGGTGGGCAGTTGGGTTTTAGTCAGAATTTTGCAAAGTGCTACTATGGTGCCACCTTGATGTTGGGGATGGGGTTCAGTACCTCAAATAACTACTTTAACCTTCATACTAAATCCAGAGCAGATTCACTGTCCTGCTGACATGGAAGTCACCAGCTGCTATTGGATGGAAAAGAACTTTGCATTAACAGGGTGGGGGGATTGAGTATCTGATTCATGGTCTCTGAGGATGCTGCTACACTGCACAATTAATGCAGTTTGATACCATTTTAACTGTCATGGCTCAGTCCTATAAAATCCTGGGGTTTGTCATTTGTTATGGCACCAGAGCTCTCTGACAAAGAAGGCTAAATATTTCACAAAACTAAAAACTCTAGAATCCCATAGCATTGAGTCATGGCAGTTAAAGCAGTATCAAACTAGAATCTCTGGCCCGTTACAAACGGGCCTTTGTGGCGCCCCCGTCACGTGCTTGGGGTTGGCCGAGGACCTAGCATCCACACCGGCCTCACCCCTAGCACGTGACGGGGGCGTAAAAATGGCGGCACCCTATACACACGGGCGCCACCATTTTTATGTGCCAGACACATAGCATCCGCATGTCGCACCCCGGATATGATGCCGTGAGTGCGCGAGTAGCGCCTTGCAACGTCCCATCCGGGGCGCAAGAAGAAGCACCATTTTGGGGCTTCTTTTTGCTCCGCGAGGGAGCCGCGCAGTTTGGCTGCTACAGCTCCCTCACGGAGCAACTGGCAGAGGCGCGAGACCGCCCGTTTTGGTTCAGCTGCAGCCAGAAACTATTGAAGCAAGTGAAGTTGTATCTTCCAGTTTCTCATCATCAAGAGGAAACAGCAAATGTCATATTCTGTGTCTCTGTTTCATTTTTGAATCATGCACCAAGGAAATAAGCCTGGCTAAAAATGTACATATTTGACAATAGTGTACAGTGCTTTAGCCAATGAAGGGAAAGTGTTAAAATGCAAACATTAAGAAAAGTGCTTCTCAAAATATGCTCACATCCCTGTGTGAGAAAAAAATTCTCATAACCCAGTTCTGCACATGGATGGGATGAGAATGCCTGTGGGGCTTTGAAAAACACAATGAAAATGAAGCTGACAGATTTCCACATCCCTAACTCCACCTCATTTGCCCTGGAGTTGAAGAGCTGAAGGCCATCACACTGTGGCCTCATCCATCTCCCATGGAAGAGAGTGCACCTCTGCACACACTCGATGGCAAGGAGCAAACCAAACCAGAGCCCCCATCGCAATTTCATATAGTAGAGAAGCATTGGCTTCAGGGAACTTGCTTTGGCCTTCACTTCCAGCTGAGAGCAACTTGGCCTCATCTGTTGGCCAGGAAAGAATTGAATGGATTACTTTGCCTCTTCACTCCTTTTGTCCTTTGACATATCCATTTGACTGTGATCCTGTAAGCAAGGAATACCTTCTCTTTCGATATCTGCACTGCATTTAGAATATTGTGGGTGCTTTACAAGCAAAGAGAGAGATAGAAGGGAGGAGGAAGAGATACAGCAGCAGCAGCAGGAGGAGACACAAGTATATATTAAAAAGTATTAATATGTAGTGCACATTTGCCACAGAACAGGACTAGTGCTGCTATAGTGTTGCACCAACCAGATTTACAAACATTGTTGTCTTGAAGCAACTATTACTGCAATCACCTTCCAAACAACACTGTAATCTGAGATAAGGTCATTAGTTTGGCACAGAAATCTTATTCAGTGTGCAGTATATTCAGCAAAGGAAATGTAGTTATTTTGCAACAGAAATTCCAGCTTCAGGGAAAATGTTTGGATCCAGTAGTAATAGCAATAACATGAACATTTCTAATACTGTGTAACAGTGAACTCAGCACTCTCTAAGTGGTTTACAATCTCTAAGCCAATTGCCCCCAACATGCTGGGTATTCATTTTACCGACCTATGAAAGCATGGAAGGCTGAGTCAACCTTGGAACCCTGGGATCGAACTTACAACCTTATGGCTGCAGTACTGGCATTTAACCACTGCACCACCAGGTCTAACATGTAACCACTGGACATCCACTACACAGTAATATGACTGAGGATTTCCCTCTCCTATTACAGTCCATTTAATGCCATCTAGATATATTTTCCTTCTATCAAAGAATGGAAGAACCTCCTCCCCATCACCACCAGAAAGTGCATGGATGGAAATAATGGATATTTCCATCTATTTTAAGGCCAGAATCAAGCTGATTTGTTTTTTCTTGAATATACAAGAAAGACTAATCTCACTTGAACTTGTTTAAAGGGTAGAAGAGGAGAGGGGACAATGCAATCTCTGGTCCTGGTCTGCCTAAGTCGATTTCCTTAGCAAATCTAGTAATTAGGATGGCCTTAGTTCAGAAAGGCACATAAGCATTAAAGTAGATTTAAGTACATACCTAAAAGTTCAAGCATATCCTCAAGTATGTTAATGGCAGAGATGTGCATGTGATTAAATACTTTTATGAGTTTAGACTGTGGTAAATGGAGAGGCAGACTAGGTGGAGAGATTAAGAAAAAGAAAGAGGGAACCTAGGACAGTGCAGTCATGAATATTAATAGCTTCATTTCAGATCTTTCCAGAAGTCACTGTGATTTTACTTAATAGCCAGTCACACCACTTGCTTATGCTATTACTTTGTGTATGTCAAAGGGCAGACCCTTAGATGAATGCCCAACCTAGAGCCAACATATTCCTTTTAAGATAGAGAGATCTTAAGTCCCCATCTGCCTATCCATCTGAAGGTGATTTGTTAGAACCACCAGTCTTGATTTGCAATTTTGCTCATCTGAAATAATCTTTTATTGTATTTCTTTATAATCATAGGATTTATGGGGTATTTCTTGTAGGCTTCTTTATCTTTTAGAATTCCACCCTCACATTTTCAGCTTATAAAAACTATAAAGGCTGGAGAAAATTGTGGAAGAGGAAGTCTCACTATTCTGACAAAAGCACAAAAGTATCTCCTGGTTATGGTAATGCTTATTTTATTGCTAGGTGTCAATCTGAGGTGTAGCAGGAGGAAGAATTACAAGTGTTAGAAAAGGAAGGATTATTGTTTTTATTAAAGTGACATCCATTCTAGAGTTTTGGAGCCATGTAGAGTTTTTAAATGTTTGGAATTATAGAAAATAATTTATTGCTATCATTTGGAGCTGAAGCAGTTGTATGTGTGAGAGACATAGAGGTTATAGAAGGGCAGAAAATAAGAATATAGACAATATTGTAGAGTAGATTGGGTAGATAATATATAAAGTCACAAAATAGCTAGATAACATATTTGTGATTTACCACACCTTTTGTTTCTCTAACAACCGACTCTCAAACTAGAAACAGCATATGAAGTAACCTTTCCCAGAGGATACTACCAAGACATCAAGTGAGAATTCCTGAATAATTCCCTGTGAATTTTTTTAACAAAAAATTTGTGATGGAAAGCGGGCCTGAGTCTTGGCTTCATGGGTTCTCCCAGGACGCTGCTTTTGACACAGTCATATGGAGACCAGTAGCTTTTGCTTCAGTTCAGCATCCAGAAACAAGCTTACTGCAACTGTGGTTTATGAAACTGACTTGTTACCATAAACTTTAGTTACAATTAACCCCAGTTCTGGGTTTGGACATAATGTGAAATTGTGATTATTTGAAATCACAAGCAAAAGCTTTCCATTTCTTCCTTGCAACTGAACTGGAAGAAGAGATGGCATGGAGTTGCATACAAAACTGAGGCTTACACACATAGCAATAAAACTCTGCTTATTCCTTTATCAGAACAGAACTGATCCATCAAGACCACTTCTACATTGACTGTTAAACTTTCGTAAGACCTTTCCCAGCATGCTATAAATTCACTGTTAGAATTCTGCAGTCTCTAGATGGGCATTGCATACCACCCCCCAGCCTTCATCACCAAAATTAAATAAATATAATAATAATGGAGAATCATACTGCTGAAAGCTTCCAAGTGGTGCAGTTCTTGTGCATCACAAGACATTCACTCTCTCTTTTTCATTTTCTCTCTCTCATGCACACATTTGATTCTCTCCCCACCCATCATCTTAAAAAAAATTGGAATGTGATCTTACAGTCAACTGGAAGTATGGACCAGGGGGTTGAGAGTGGGAAATGGCCTAGGTGTGGTCCTGGATCAAACAGGGTGCCCACTCCAGGTTCAATAAATAGATGTTTTCTTGTTGGTGTTGTTGTGTGCCTCCAAATCATTTTTTACTTATGGTGAACCTACCATAGGGTTTTCTTGGCAAGTTTCACCAGAAGGGTTTGCCATTGCCATTCTCTGAGGCTGAAAGAGTGTGATTTGTCCAAGGTCACCCACTGAGTTTTTATGTTTGAGCAGGGAATTAAACTCTGATCTCCAGAGTCATAGTGCAACACTCAAACCACTATAGTACACTGGCTCTGTACAGTACCTCTTTACAAAAAGAGGATTACAAGCTGTAGTGATCTGTGAGCTGGATGAAGACTCTAGGAGACCAAGTTTCAAATCCCCACTCAGCCATGGAAACTCACTGTGTGACACTGGACAAGTTGCACTCTCTAAACTTCCAAAGATTGGCAAACCTCTTCTGAAAAAAATCTTGTAATGCAATTGTCCTAAGATCATCATAAGTCCAAAATGACCTGAAGACACACAGCAGCAAGGGTGTGACAATCTGGGTAGGGTAAATGAATCTATTGTTAAACCAAGTAGACTCACTACACCCAGCCACCGTTTGCCATTATTATCTTTTTTTAATTGGGAAAAAAAGTAAAATAACATTCAGATACTTTAATGGTATACAGTGGTGCCTCGGGTTACGAAATTAATTCGTTCCGCCACGGCGTTCGTAACCCGATTTTTTTCGCAACCCGAAAAAGGCTTTTCCGAAGCGCGGCTAGCGGCTGGAAAGCCGCTAGCCGCGCTTCGCATTTGAATTTCGCATCGATATTTTTTTCGTAACCCAAAAAAAATATCGTAACCCGGAACAGTTTTTTCCTATCTATTTTTTTCGTATCCCGGAAATTTCGTAACGCGATCAATTCGTATCCCGGGGTACCACTGTATTGCAGAATAATGAATAAGCAGTTGTTGTCCAATGTGAAGTCGAAGGCTTTCATAGCTGGCATCCATAGTTTTTTGTGGGTTTTTCGGGCTATGTGGCCATGTTCTAAAAGAGTTTATTCCTGATATTTCGCCAGCGTCTCTGGCTGGCATCTTCCCTGTATATAGAACAGTATATGGCGTGTTGGTGTCCAGTTTAAGATCAAGATAAATAATTCTGCTGTTTCTGTTATCTGGTTGCCAAATAATGCATGTGTAAAAAAATATTATTGAAGTATCAGATTAAAACTTTCGTTAGGTGCTTGAAATAGTTTGGGGGTGATTGTGTGTGTGTTTATTTTATTGTAGCTGTTCAACTCTGAACAACTTTTTCTGATGCATTTTTGCCCATTTTGATATTTATAAAATGGGAACAAATCCATAAAGATTTTTCCCAGAGGAAAAAAAAACCCTTCAAGATTTCAACATATGATTATTGAAGTATCAGATTAAAACTTCATTATATATTACCCTCAAATTTATTAAATTTGATTCCATCCCTCTGTGACTCTGTCATTAGCTTAATCATATTCTTTGTCCTGGCAAATGATTTTAGCATTTGCTCTTGTGGAATTTCACTCTTCTGATGGGTAGACGTAATCTAATTTGTAGCCTAAATGTATTCATGCTCACATTCTTTTGTGTTTATAAGATACTTTGTTCTTTTGCTACATCCTCCCTTTGCTTGGCATTCTTTGGAAGACAATGTCCTGCCTGGACCTAAATTCATGGGGGGGGGGGGTTAGGAGGGGGAAATTAAGCAGCTGCTATAATTACTAACTAATGAATGGTATACATTAGGACCACCATCAATCAAAAACAAGTAGGAAAAACAACAACAACACAGCATAAGGATTTATAGCAATCTTGATAATAAAAAATTGATTTAACTGCATCCCAGTATTTTCATTTCCTTTTTCACCATTAAACTACAATTCAAGAAATTTCTTTTATTTATTGACTGACTTTAGAGGGCTCTGGAAATAACTTCAAACTCTAGAAACCTGCTTTGAAATAACAATGTAGCTGTCAACAAATTGAGTTTGATGTCCTAGCTTTCTTGAGAACAATGGTCTGCCTTGTCTTTGGATAGTCTCATGAACTTTAATATAATTGTCAATCTGATCAAGGAAGACAAAGCGATCAGTTTATTAACATACTGTAGAAACCAGAGCCTCTTCTCAGTCTACAAAGCATATGGCGTGTTGGGAACAGTGTGGTACATAGTTAACGTGAAACTAGTGAACTCATGCAGAAGCATGTCAGAAAAAAGGAAGTGTCTGATTCAAATGCAGTGGTCTTCCATTATGGAGAATATATATTGTGAAATGAGTATCATGTTTACATTTATGACACATACTGTATCATGCTTTACTTCCACAAGCAAAACCAAAGTTAAAACAGTAAGAAATAGTTTGTTCAAAAATATGTTTATCATCTCTTCAAAAAAAAGTTAGCACACTCTTAATTCCCCTCTGCATGTGATTCCATATTTTTTAAAAAACAGAAACATGGAGATCTACTTCTTACATGGAGTTGAACACAAAACCATATTTGTAGGTCTCCAGAGTCACACGCTCAAATTGCTGACTCTCTTTGTTCTTGTTATTGTACTATGCCTTCTGTGCTTTATTATGCTTCTTGTTGCTGTTGCTGCTGCTGCTGCTGCTGCTGCTGCTGCTGCTGCTGCTGCTGCTGCAACATGGAAATGATTGGGGAACTGTACCTGGCCCCAGTTCTGAACTTGTGGCCTAGATGGTAGGTTTACTAGCCCTGTTCCAGGCATTCTTAAGAACCTATATCAGGCATGCTCCTCGGACATGGATGGTCATGCAAACCAAGTATCCTACGTGATGAACAACCAACTGCAGCCAAAAAAAGGCCTATGAATGGAGCCAACATGGTGTACTGGTTTGACTAGAAACCAGAGTTTGAATCCCTGCTAGGCCATGGAGACCTAATGGGTGACCTTGGGCCAGTCATACAGTCTCAGCCTCAGAGAAAGGCAATGGTAAACCCTCTCTGAGTAAATCTTGTCACACAAACCCCATGATGGCTCTGTGTTAGGGTTGCCATGAGTCAAAAACTACTTGAAAGCGCACAACAACAATATACTTGGAGGACACCTTCCGCATGAACAGTAACCTCAGTTTACAGTGGTCACCATCTTATGGAAGATGTCCTATAGTCATACATCTGTACCTCTCCTTCAGACTGATGTGGACCATGTATAGGCTGGGAAGGAATATGGTCAAAGCATCACGATCTAGGGAGTGCAACTAGCTCACATATTCTTGGGTGCTTTGTCATACATTTGAAAGTCAGTGGTTGATTTCAGTTCAAACCTTAGGTGAAATTCATTTATGTTGACACATGGGAGTTTGAATCTTCATTGCATTTCCAAAGGCTCTGATGTTCTGAGATGCTTTCATAAAAATGTATACTGCATTTGGAGTATTAGACGAGGAAAAAAGTGTTGCCAATACACATTTCACTGTTTCAAACTGCCACCCAATAAAGCAGAATATTTAAGGGATACAATAAAACAGGCATGATTATTTTTTGTACCAGGACTTTGTAGACCTGTCAAGCAGTCATTTCTTTTCCCTGCTGAAGAAGTTGGCAACTAACTTTGAAGCCTGTTCTGTCCTTCCTCCTTGATTAATGTTTCACAGCAACAGAAAGTGACACCCCACGATTTTCCTATTGCTACAGTAGTACTTACCTGATTGATTATAAACTCTAAAAGATATACAGATGAAATAAATCCTTTGGTGGGGAGGCTTACCCAGAATGTGTGTGTATGTTTGTGCATATTTTCAGTGGAGACATTTTATATGTTTTTTTCAAGAGTACATATTCTCCCATAATTTACAGTGGATTTGTGTGCATACAGTATTTCAATGCATTAAAAAGCCTAAGGGTGATTGTTATGGAAAATAATTAATGTGTCTTAATACATTTTTGAAATAAATAAATAAATAAATAAATAAACTACATGCTCTGCTGTGGTACTGCTATATGATGAGGTGTAGAACCAAAGACGTATATACATATATAACAGTAAGCAGGCATAATGAATAATTTCTACAAAAAAGCAAAAACTGATGTCCTTGGAGGGGTTGTAAAAAGTCCTTGTAAGGTGCATGTCACCAGTGGGCCACACATTTTCCATTCTTGAATTAAATTATGGGAGTAATATCTATATTTTTTCTGCAGAGGAGTTAATCTGAGTTAATTTTCACCATGCTTGAATATAGGTCTCTGTTTTCAATGCCAGTCCTAGAAAATGGAAAGTTACTAAGTGATATACAGTAAGAAAGATCATTGAAAAATTACTTTGCTTAATATTAAGTAATCACAACAGGCTACTACATAATTAAGCAGGGACATTTTCCATATCAGATCAATTTATGGACATGACGGAGCTACAACTTTCTCTTTTGCAAATTGAAAGTACAATCCTGACTGGCTCAGATGGCTAATAGAGACCTGAGCCTGTACTAGGCCAACTAAAACTGCTGAATCCCAACCCTACCCAACCTTGGTTGCGACTGAAATTATTTAGGATAACTCTGGTCTGACTTTCTGCTGCTATTGAAGCTGTGTCCCAGGTTTAAGGAGGTGTGGATCTGACATAACTCTGTTCCTACCTCACTTTGCCCATTTCTGTCCCTTTCTTGTTTTGTTTTGTTCTTCTGCCGGCAGATCTTGGCCAGCAGAGCAGCTCTGCTGGGAAATCTCAGATCAGCTGACAAAAGAGGTTTCTGCCAGAAGAGTTTCAATTTAGTCCCATTAGAAAATGTATCAAGATGGGTCACTTCATGAGGATTTGCACAGCATGTCAAATCAAATTGTGCTTGAATAAGTTCTTTAAATTATAGCATAGATAAACTATGCTGGGCTTCCACCTGCCACCTCTAAAAAAATCTGAATGTTTATACTTAGATGTTAAAATCAGTATACAAAACAAATGCATTAGGTAATCATTGAAATGTATAGGCAGAGTGTGTCTTTAGTGGCAATATGTCATGAACAGTAAACTAAGCCTCTTCATATTTTCAGAACATACAAACTAGACCAGAGATATTTAGAGTTACACTTGTGTTTTCCTTAGGGAAAGTAATAGAACAGACACAACTCCAGAGCAACTTCTGCTTGTTAATAATTCTTTAATTTTCTATAAAAACATATAAAATTCTATACAAACTATAATTTTCTTATACTTTGCATCTCATGTGGATGAATGTGTTATATCCAAAACTTGAGATTTTTGTAAGACATATATGATAAAAACAGCTCAGTTTAATCATGCTTTTTAGAACCTAAGGCCAGAATCTAGTGGCGTACTTCCATTGGCTCTTACAGCTTCTGCCAGCATTGGATGGCTGCACCAGAAGGGAGAGGAAAATAGGTTGGCAGTTCTGCTAACACCAAGGTACACCACTGAATCACTGCCTCACTTTGCAAGTACCAGAGAAAATGTTTAGAATACCAGTGATGAAATCTGCCTTTGAAAACCATTAGAACTGGATGCATTAGGGATGAAATTAACATGGTGACATCAAAAGTGTTAATGCTGTATGAGTGAATCAGAAAAAGAAGTGATTAATATGGTATAAAGGAGACAGTTTCTCATCCTACACCCTCCTTTAGAGCTGAGTTATTATGCCAAAGAAGAGCAAGCAGTGAGAACCATTAAAGGATGAACAGAAGGAAAACCCATTTGATTCTTATTGGCCACCTCCTGTTTTTTGAATAATGTTCAATAACACAGCAGAATAGATCTTTACCTCTCTTCTCTGTGAGATCCATTATCTCTGATTAATTTCTCATGTTTTATAGAACTGAGCTTCACGGGGAAAAAAATCCCTCCACCATTCCATTATGTTCTGAGCTGAATACTAATAGGGCATTATCCAAATAAAAACTTAATGGTTTAGATGACAAGGTTAGCTCGGCCAGGTCGTAGTATGCTAAACCTTTTAGCACTGTGTATGGTCAATTGAAATTTATTCATATCTAATGAAATAACTGGCTCAAAAGCAAAGCTTTATGTACTATGTAAAAGTGTAGCCTTGCAAAGTTGCAAAGCTTAATTTAAAATCTTGAAAAAGAAAACCCTCTAGAAGCTGAGTGGCAGTGAGATCAAAGGATACAGCCAGGTTTAAATACAGTACAAAATGGACTGCCTAATATTACTCTATCAAAAATTGCTCCTGCTCTGGCTTCGCTGTTGTCAGCGCTGCATCTTTCAGAATTTGTAGCACACAATAATCCCAAAGGCTTTCATGCTTGGATTGTAGCAGAGTGTATAGATTCTATAATTCATTTGATAAAGGAGAACCTCTTTGCTACGCAGACTTTAGAGGAGGGAGAAACAAAACCAATTGCATGGTCTTGTTACCCCCAATCATCCCTCTTATATTTCATATCAATTTAATCTTTAAAATGATGCTGAGGTGGGTAGCCTAAGAGCCACCCCCACTGCAAAAAACCTAGCCAGACCATATTTGCAAAATTGGTTGGCTCTAGCAAGGGGTAAGCAAGAGCACCCACCACGATGAGGTCACCCAAGACTGATCTATTTAATTGCAATTTAGCAGGATTGATCTCCTGTCCAGCTGTTACTGCCTCTCTAGATTCCATGTGCTTATGTCAAAAAGCAAAGACGTTGGGATCTTTTCTTTTTCTCAGTTCAACTTTTATCAGTGAAACAAATGTTCCAATTACCAAATGTTGAGTTAGAGTGAGGTCCAAATCAAGTCAGACCAGACCTGAATCAGTCTAAATCACGGGATGGTCTGAATCACAAAACTGAACTCCAAACAAAATTGGCAGGAGGGCTTTACATTTGGTTTCAGAGAATCAGAGAAGCATAGCTTCATAGAGTTGAGAGAGGCTTCATGGGCCATCAAGTCCAATGCTCTGCTCAGTGCAGGATCTCCAGATAAACCACCTCCAGCCAGTAGCTGTCTAACCCCTTGTGGAGATAAGGCAGATTTGAGCAGGCAGAGGAAAGCCCTGGCAATATCCAATCAGGAGGGGTCAAGTGCCAGCCAATGAGAGTGGAGTCAGAAGTAGGTATAAATAGAGGAGGAGAGAGGACAGAGGGTTGTTGTTGTTGGTGGTGTTGTTAGTTACTTGGTTAGGGACACAACACAAATTGCTGTTGCTGTTTTAGTACAGTGCCCCCATGTCATACGTGGGCATGCCTTACGCAGCTTCCAACATACACAGGAAGCTGCACCAGACTAATGGCACATGCACCACTGCCACACCACCATGGGCACAAACCCCATTATCTTTAATGGGGCTTGAGCATCCGCGGAATTTCCCTTACATGGGGGAGGGCAGAATGGATCCCCCATGTAAGGGAAGGGACCACTGTACAACATGAGGGGATGAAGAGCTGGAGAGGCTAGGTTATACTGCAGATAAAGGCAGTTAAAAGTTTTTAAAAGCACCCAAGAGAGGACTAAGAGTGTCCACAAACGTAAAACAATGTAGCAACTAAAGTATACCAATAATGTATCAAATGTGAACAACATCCCAACAAATGATACTGTATTTAAGTTAACCTTCAAATAAACTTATAATGTTGTTTTGAGAAATGACTGTTTGGAATGCTTTCAAAGATACAGTTACACACTATAAACACTGAGGAAGATATTTTGGTATTAAGTCCCTTTGAGTAGTTTGGGGAGAAAGTAGGTCTTCGTCACAGCTTAGTGGCAGCTGTGGCACAAGTTAGCACAAGAATAAAAGGGTTTTTAAAAGGAAAACAAAGAGGTTTTGGGCAGTGCCAGGGTGTGACCGTTACACCCCTTTTTGAAGGCATCCAGGAAAGGAGATCCCATCAACTGTCTCGGCAACTGGTTCCCCTGCTGAACCACTGTTACTGTCAAGAAGTTGAACTGAAATCTACCCTCCTGCAGCCCCAAGCCACCAGACCTTGACAGACAGCCCCTAAGGCACGCCATGGCCCCAATCTGGCCTTTCCACAGAGCAAAAAGGAACCTCAAAAAGCTGCTCCTTTTTGCACCGCACAAAGGGCACCCTAGCTGCTGCAGTGGCTTTTATCTGCTTCTTCAGCACAGTGTGTGTAAACGCTGTGCCAAAGACATGTCACGACAACGCCCACCATGTGGTTACTTGGGCAGCATCACACCAGCATGGGGGCAGAGTCGGGGTAGCCGGCATGCAGTCTCCATGCCCTCACTCTGCCCCCACGCTGGCTCTTTATGCTGATTTCTACAACCCCTAAGTAGCCCCTAAGTAGCCAGAAGAGCCACAGTATTTCCAGCTGTTCTGAGGCAATACAGGATCTGATGGCAGTCACCAATGCTACCATTCAGCCCTCCACTGTTCTGGACCTCTTCTTCAGGGCCAGAAACACACTGAGTATGGTGGTTTGCCACATCCCTTTGTGAATTAACAAACACAACTGAAAATGAAAGTAATCATCCAGGATCCACCTGCTGGTCTCCCTGTCTCAGATCACAATGCTACAAAAGGGAGCAAGATTTCTGGGTGATCTCTTCTGTGTTCCTGTGGACATTTCAGTCCAAACCAAGCCTGATCACGGCATTACTGGGGGAAACCAGGAACTTAAATTATTCTTGTGCTGCCCATGTTTTACAGTGGGCCCTTAGTATCTGCTAGGGTTCCCCTGTGAATACGAAATCAGTGGATGCGTAAATCCCATTACATACGATGGCATATAAAACCGTGTCCCTTTTATAAAATGGCAAAATCAAGGTTTGGTTTTTGGAATTTATATTTTTAAAATATTTTTAAGCCATGAATGGTTGAATCTGTGGATAAAGAATCAGTAGATACTGAGGGCTGACTGTATGTAGTTAGTCTGTCTGGTTTGTATTTTCCTTTAAGTCACTTTTTAAGCTGCAGAGTAAGATATAAATGTTTCAGATAAATAAATCTATATATTTATTATAAAGGGGAAAATGGGTATCAGTTTTCGTGTTACACAAATCACTTTGAGAAATATCTATGTGTCTTCAGTAAGAAACAAAAAAATAGTTTGCTTGCTTGTCTTGATCTAGTACTGATTTTTTTCTGACATGAATACAAATTCTCCAAACCTACAAGAACTGACCCTTTTATTTGCATATGTAGAACTTCCAGTCAAATAATCAGAATCAACAGAACATACAGGAGCTTCATATTTGTCTGGAGCTCCCCATCCTGCAAGACTTGCCCCTTCTCTTTGTAGAACTTCCAACCCAGTCAATTGAACAGAATAGCCTGAGCACACAGCAACTTTGTATTAGCTTCAGAGCATGTGTGTCTCCCTTAGTTTAAAACAATTTAAATTGCTTTGATATAAAGAAATTCAAGCACATATCATTGCAGGAGCTAATTTATTAGCAAACTGCAAATGTAATCACTTTCTGGAAGTTAGTTTATCATTTGTTCTCAGTATTTTCATAGATATAATACTTTCACTTTACTTATTAGAGTGATGCATTCCTTTTACTGGAGAAATACTCTTTCCATGAATTCCATTAAACCACAATCAACTAAATTACCAGTGATATGGTATAAATTGTCCTATTTTGAGTTCAGATTTCCCAGTGTTTCACAATATTCTGAAACCAACAAAGAAAGGGAGGGGGGAAGCTCTTGATAGCATTCTCCCCAGCTAGAATCCTATTGAGTATACCAGCTTTCCAATTCAAAGCAATAAAGGCATTGATCTTCCAGCTCTCTGACACAGTAGTCCCACTAATTCTGCATTAGCATTAAACATACACATACACAAGAGTATAAGAAGCTCCGGGAGACAGTTCAAACACATCTCTGCATTTCCCAGGACCAAATCAGCTAGTGAATACTTTATTTAAAAAGCTGACACAGACACTACAGTTAGACTGGTAAATCTACCTACCATCTGCCAAATTCTTAAATAAAGTTTTCAGCCACTGTTTCAGTCTTCAGAAAAAGAGAGTTCTTTTTGTACCTATCTCTCCAGCAAGTCATTCTTAAAGTCCATTCCTTTTAGTGCTGAGACAGCATCTAGAGGGACTTGTGGGGTGGGGGCAAGAGCTGATGACTAACTAGGCTTCCCTCCCTCACTTTTATAGACTCAAGTCATTTAAAAGCTGGCATGCAGACATTGCTTCCTGAGAGGATTCATGCGAAAGATAATGGAAGCTCTTATGTTAAGTTTGGAAAAATTACTTTTTAGGTTACAATTCCCAGAATCACTCATGCAGCAACACTGCCTGGGTTTTGAAGATTTATGCTTTGGAAAGTTGGGTGTTGTGGGGGGGGGGGTAAGTCTCTGGATAAGGCATAAAATTTTGGAAGAGGAAGTATATGTGTGATGAGGCTGTTTGACCAAAGTATGGAAGATTAATGAACTTCCCAAATTCTTTCCACAATCCACATGGCAACTGTGCCAGGCAAGAGAACCAGCAGGACTCTTCCAAACCTACCTCTTTGATACTTCATGGAGGAGGATGGAAGCCAGGTTCATTGCTCCACCTTAACAAATGAACTTTATTAGTAGCTCTATTTCTTATCACATCTCAGGCTGACCAAAAAATTTGGAAGCTTTTTGGATTTTTTTCCAAAAGCACCATTTTGTGCTCATATTTCTTTCATGATAACCAACAGAGAACAGAAGAAAGGAACTGAAAGGCGTAACTCTGGTTCCTACACACTCACGTTTATGTTGTTTGATTACTCTGTAGTTGGTGGCTCAATGGCAGTAGAATATGAAAGTCAATCCACCAAAAAGATGAAATAATGTAATAACAAAGACTTGTCTGTGGCTCTAGCTCAGTGATGATCTATGCACACATGAAAGGCTCCAGTCATAGTGCATATATATATATGTGAACCACACCAAGAAATTTGTAAAATGCCAACAGATTATTCAACATCAGAAAATTCAAAAGATTTCTAAATGACCAGCAGTTTGTCTTCATAATGAATTTTGGCATGGTACAGATGCGCCAAATGCTCCATGCTGGCAGCGTACAAGGGTTAAGGGACCGTGCAGCAACCACATGGTCCCTAACCCTAGTATGGCATGGCACCATAACAATGGTGGTGCCCCATGTATATGGGCACTGCCATTGTTACATGATGGTCACATAGCGTCTGCACATTGTGCTGCGCTTGTGGCATCACAAGTGCACCATTGGTGCACTTGACATCACAACGGCGTCGCAAAAAGAATCCACTTTTCATGAGTCCTTTTTCCTCCACAGGGAAGCCGCATGGTTTGGTGGCTGTAGTTTCCTTGCGGGGGGGGAAAGGCACCGGCAGGCCTCCCTTTTTGGGAGGTCTGTACCGCACCATAGCTATGCTGGATTGTTTAGTCAAGTTTTTGGCCTGGGATCACACTGCAGACTAAGATTTTTCAGGCTTTCTCTCTAATGTGGAGAGCTGAGTCCACTGAGATGTATGTATGCATGGAGATATATGCCATGCTCCTCTGTTGATGTGGCTGGAGTCTGGTTGGTGCACTATGGCGGTGTAACTATACCGGGGTATATGGTGATGGCAGGATGGTGATTTCATTGATTGATGGCAATCAATGAAAGAGTTGAGGTACTGGAGTAATAAATTACTAACAGCTGGCAGATTTTGTCTGCCTTCCCTTACTACCACATAACCCTAGAAAAAGTGCTAGTTCTAGCACCAAGAGAATCCCAACTTTTGTATCTCCTTCCTCCACTGAGATATATCAGCGTTGGAACTCCTATGTTAGTAATTAAGCACTTGACTGAGCAAAGGTTTGTAAACTGGAAGACTTCCATTTTAAAAACACACCCCTCGGAATTATTTAAATTAATGTAGTTTCTGTCAAGTTTTGCTTCAGTCTGGGTATTAGTGATATAATTTCCAGTTCCAAAGCCAGTCATCCCAACCCAGTAATGGTGATCTGTGTTTGGAAACAGTCTTCAGCAAATGGGCTCCTTTCAATATGGTTACATATATAAGGAATCCCTGCATTTAACTAAAGAAATATATTAGAATTGCTGTTTGTTAACTGGCTAGGACTGTCTATGACTATAATTTGAGGGGTAAGACTAGATGATGATTTGAGGTCTCAAAGTAAGTTAGAATTCAGCTATTGTAAAGACTCGTTTCAGATTTTGTAATTCTTGGTTTGGGTTTTCCTGTTTGTATTTGTCTATAAAACACTTGTGAGAAGGATGCTGGGTACTCTCTTTGCATCCCAGGATGCTGGAAGCCCAGTACTGTAATTAAATTTCTGTGCCTTGTGAATTTTCAGCTGGTCTAGTGGTTATTCTGGGCTTGGTTTCTCCTTCACACACACAACAGTGGCTTGGGTGTAACTCAGGCAGATCTGGATTCAAAAACCTATCAAAAAGGGGGAAATCACAAAAAAGGAATTCAAAGAAATAGCAGGCATGTGTAGGGGTAAAGTCAGAAAAGCTAAAGCGCAGAATGAACTCAGGCTTGCTAGAGAGGTTAAGAACAATAAAAA
>NC_056522.1:101131799-101182548 GCF_019175285.1 Sceloporus undulatus | reverse complement strand
ACACACACACACACACACCTGCATACCAGAAATTAACTTCCAGCATTTTATTTTTTTTTTGCTTCATTTTGTCATTTTTGGAAGTAATGGCTCACCGTGCCAGAAAATCTGCCCCCCACCCCCTGCTAAGCCTGCTGAAGCTGTCCAGCCCTGAAGCAGAATCTGGCTGTTTTGAGTCACACTAATCATGTCTGAAAACAGTATAGTAACACATAATGACCAGAATCCTATTTGTAGCTGGCAGAGAAGGAGAAATAAAGCAAGGCCCAGGAAGTGGCTGTGGGTTTTTTTGTAGGGAGTGATAGCCCAGAAGAATCTGGGTACCATCCAGCTGTCATTGGGCAACCTGGGGGAATCATTACAGAAGGAAGTACTGGATATCTATTTGTATATCATCAGAACAATTATTTGCATTATTGTAAGTTATCAAGAATATTCCAGCCAATCTGTAATGGTAACCTGAAACAAGTGTCTGGACTGAACAGCTATAGATCATCTTTATAACATAGCTAAAAAGAAGGGTCTTATTCTGAGCAGGCATAAGATAGTGTGTGTGTCTGTGTGTGTTCAAGTCATTTCCACCTTATGGTGAACCTAAGGTGAACCTATCATGGGGTTTTCTTAGCAAAAATTGTTCACAGGAGGGTTTCCATTGTCTTCCCCGGAGGCTGAGAGAGTGTGACTTGCCCAAGGTCATGCAGTAGATTTCATGGCTGAGCTGGGAATCGAACCCTGGTCTCCAGAGTCACAATCTAATTCTCTAACCACAATGCCACACTGACTCTTAAAACTTACTATTAGTTTAAATATTAATAAACAAAACACAATATTAAGCTTGCAGCATAAAATGGGCCATCTCCATACTGATCATCCTGTGCAATATATAATAGTTTTGCTTGATCTGATAACCATTCTTGAATTGGAAAGATTTTCCTAGAAATACAGACATGGTTACTTGCTCTAAAAACAAGAAACCATCTTTTTATTATTTTTGAAAGTAATGTGGTAACATCCTACTCTTCATACAATCAGCAGTTCCTTTGATGGTTTTCCCTTTGCCCTGTTGTTAGGATTCTAACAACCAGTAAAACAATATCTTATTTTTATAAAGATTTCCTGAGAGGACACATTTTAAAGAGTTGTTTCTCTCACCTACCCTGATAAAATCAGAGTTTGAGATTCCCATATGCTTCAACATTCTATAGCACACATTTTTATATTTAATACACTTGTAAATTGAATTAATTATTTATTAATGCTCAATAAAATATTTATAACATGGAACCTTGCCACAAAGCAATTTTCTGTCTTGGCTGCTGTAAAGATATTTCACATATTAACTGAAGTAAATTCCAAGTTCAAGGACTGAGCAACCAGTGCATACAGTTTTTAAATTTTATCTTGTGTTCTTTATATCTTATTTTCTTTGTTCAGTTACTGGCTAACCACATATTCATAAGAAAGCTAAGTGTGCCCGTACCTATGAGTAAGCCCTGTTTAATTTGATGGAGCTTACTTCTGAGTAGAAATCTATAGGATTGTGCTAAGATGCCATTGCATTATAAGGCCATTAAAAAGGTACTTAATCATAGATTCATATATGGATTAAATAAACTATAGATGATCCTAGTACTATATTCTGTGGGATATACTCGTGTACCTTCTTTTTTCTTTCAGTGGACTAGGGATCTATTCTGCTAATTTTCTAGAACAGGGGTAGGACTCATGCAGCTTTTCAGATATTGTTGGAAGGAAATGCCCAGCATTCCTCACTGTTGACTATGTTGTCCAGGCCAGATGAGAGTGCAACAACAATAGTAGGGCTATGCCAACTCTAACTGAGAGAGTCTGTGAACATCTAGAAGGCAATGCCATAATCACAAAAAGTCAACATGGGTTTCAGAGAAACAAGTCATGCCAGACAAACCTGATCTCTTTTTTTGATAAAATTACCAGCTTGGTAGATGAAGAGAATGCAGTGGATATAGTATATCTTGATTTCAGTAAGGCCTTTGACAAAGTTCCCATGACATTCTTGCAAACAAGCTTGTAAAATGTGGGCTAGACAAGGCAACTGTTAAGTGGATTTGTAACTGGTTGACCGGCCGAACCCAAAGGGTGTTCAACAATGGCACCTTGTCATCCTGGAGAGAAGTGACCAGTGGTGTTCCACAGGGCTCTGTCGTGGGTCCAGTACTGTTCAACACCTTTATCAATGACTTGGAGGAAAAAATTGGGGGAATACTTATCAAATTTGCAGATGACACCAAATTAGGAGGAATAGCTAATACTCCAGAGGACAGGATCAAAATTCAAAATGACCTGAATAGATTAGAAAGCTGGGCCACAGCTAACAAAATGAACTTCAACAGGGAGAAATGTAAGGTACTGCACCTAGGGGAAAAAAATGAAATGCACAGATATAGGATGGGGGACACCTGGCTTAAGGAGACAACATGTGAAAGGGATCTAGGAGTCCAAGTAGACCACAAGTTGAACATGAGTCAACAGTGCGATGCGGCAGCTAAAAAGGCCAATGCGATTTTAGGCTGCATCAATAGAAGTATAGTGTCTAGATCAAGGGAAGTAATAGTGCCACTATATTCTGCTCTGGTCAGGCCCCACCTGGAATATTGTGTCCAGTTCTGGGCGCCACAGTTCAAAAAGGACACTGAGAAACTGGAGCGTGTCCAAAGGAGGGTGACTAAAATGGTGAAGGGTCTGGAAACCAAGCCCTATGAGGAACGCCTTAGGGAGCTGGGTATGTTTAGCCTGGAGAAAAGAAGGTTAAGAGGTTATGTGATAGCCCTGTTTAAATATTTGAAGGGATGTCATATTGAGGAGGGAGCAAGCTTGTTTTCTGCTGCTCCAGAGACTAGGACCCGGAGCAATGGATGCAAGCTGCAGGAAAAGAGATTCCACCTCAGCATTAGGAGGAACTTCTTGACAGTAAAGGCTGTTCGACAGTGGAACACACTTCCTCGGAGTGTAGTGGAGTCTCCCTCCTTGGAGGTCTTCAAACAGAGGCTGGATGGCCATCTGTCGGGGATGCTTTGATCTGGATTTCCTGCATGGCAGGGGGTTGGACTGGATGGCCCTTGTGGTCTCTTCCAACTCTATGATTCTATGATTTTATGATATTATTGTAGTAAACATTATAATTCAGTTTCTTGGCCTGGTCAATATGTTAAGGATTCATTGAAGTGGTCTTGGCCTATGGTCCATGAAATGCCGGCAAGAATACTGTAGGTAGTCTGATGGGAGCCTACATTGAATGAGTGAGTCCCTAACCTGTAGAGGGAAGTGAAAAGGATGAACCAAACAGAAAAAATAGAGTGAAAAAAGTCATGGAGTCTTCACTTTGTTTGTTGGAAAATATAAGGTATTAAATGTCAGGTGTAATCTGTATAATGAAAATGTTTACTGATAGCAACAAGCATCAGACAGGACAGATTGAACACTGTCATCGACTTTGTAAAAAAAATGTTTAGTACAGTTTGTTCACCATGATATCCAAAAGCTTTCAATTACAATATAGGTGTGTGCATAAAAGATGAGGTTAGGAACCTCTGAAGTAGATCAAGCGACCACTGTTTCTATTCCATGATAAGAAACCAACCACTGTGTTTTGTTCTATTTGTGGATTTTAAAGGCGATCAGCAGAAGATAACAAAAATATATACTCCATTGGGAGATGTCTCTCAACAACGTTATCATAACCTTAGTCCCAGTCTGGTTCAGCTGGTGCTCTATACAACCATGCCAAACAGTTCATCTTTTCTTGCATGGAAGAGCAGGGTTCACATTGTTAAATTAATTATGGCATGTACAGTAAAATGAGTTTTTGCATATTGTGGCTGAAAATTAGAAACCAGCTGTAGAAGTCTTCATAGTTTCATTTTTGGAATTATTGTTGAAAAGCACATCCATTTATCAGTGTTATTTAAACTATCCTTATTGAAATGGTTGTTTGTTAAATTCAGATATGAAGAAATAGTGGCCTGCAGCTCTTGTTGAACTACAGTTCCCACCATTACTAATGAGAGTTGCTGTCTAACATTATTTGAGTGGTACATGCATTCCCCTTTCTTGGTCTGATGACTGGACACTGAAAAGAAATGTACAGAAGCTCCTAACACTGGTTTTCAGAGTTCTGTAGGCAGGTCAGTGAATATAGTTCAGGAAACTTCCTGAAGTTGTATGTCTCTGTGCCCATCTGGCCAAATTTAATGAAGATCCCTTCTAGCTGTGGAATAAAGATGATTTATAACTGCTCAGTCCAGGTACATGCTTCAAGTTAGTGAGCACATATTGGCTGCAGTTTTCTTGCTGACTTATAATAATGGGAAACATTCTTCTGATGTTATGCAAGTAGGTATCCAGTACTTCCTTGTGCAATGATTCCCCCCGGCTTCCTAATGACAACTGGGTTCCAAGATGCAGTAGTAAATGTTGAAGTGGAAAGTGCTAATTATAACTATCACAATAGCTAAGATCCAAAGGAGGTCCACAAATAGAGGCAGCTGTGCTGATCCATCTGAACAAAGTAGTCTGAGCAATTTTCATTTCCCCCAAGTCTTTTGTAATGGGATTTTAATTGTCTATTCAAAATCAAGCCAGACCCAAATATACTACTGCTAGGGAAATCTCTCCTCTCCTCTCCTCTCCTCTCCTCTCCTCTCCTCTCCTCTCCTGACTGTTAAGTGAATGCAAACTAACTTTACACTTTGAACTTAGTTTGTAGCAATTGAAGTATAGAATCATAGAATCATAGAGTTGGAAGAGACCACAAGGGCCATCCAGTCCAACCCCCTGCCATGCAGAAATCAAAGCATCGCCGACAGATGGCCATCCAGCCTCTGTTTAAAGACCTCCAAGGAGAGAGATTCCACTACACTCCGAGGGAGTGTGTTCCACTGTCAGACAGCCCTTACTGTCAGGAAGTTCTTCCTAATGTTGAAGTGGAATCTCTTTTGCTGTAGCCTGTAAGCTGAGGACAAAGAAGGAGAGTGAGAGGAAGAAAGAGAAACTGGGATATTTTAGAAGCAGCTCAAAAATAGGATGACAGATTATTAATTATGACAGTTCCTACCAAACTGGGACAGTTAGAAGAGAAATAATGCTTTTTAAATAGATATTTCATAGGTCTTTAAAACTGTAGCTAATATTTAGGACTAAATCCAATGGTTAGTTTCAACTAAAGGAGATCCATTAAAGCAGTGAGATTTACATTCAGAAATGGATTTAGTTGATGTACTCTACTTGGGACTAACAATTACACCTAGGTGGTAGGACTTGTGCATCCCTCAGATGCTGGACTGTTACTCCCAACAGCCTGAGCCTGAAATCCTATTGGTGGTCTTATTCTGAGCAGGCTCTTAAGATCTAGTGTGTGTGTACTTGCTTCACTTATGTCAGCATACAGTAAGCCCTTTTTTGATCAAGGTGTAGCAGCAGCTGGGGGACAACACCAAAAGCCATTTTCATCAGGAGATAAAGCTGTCCCGGCAACTCATGAACAGTGTTCTCTTCCATTGGGATAATTATGTGGGCAAAAAGGATCTTGGCCCTAGCCAGCATAGTCAGTGGTGAGGAATCCTGGGAGTTTCAGTCCAACAACATCTGGCGGGATGCATGATTCCTGTTCCTGCCTTAGGACATATCAGCAGAGAATGGGCTAAACTGCCTATCTTTCACTACTATAAATGCAAATACATTCTGTTCAACAATTTGAATTCTTAAATCCAACTGTAATTAAAACTTTTTATACCCCCTGATCCTCATAAAGATAATGGCAATTATAATTCTTTTGGACACACTGACTGTGAAGTAGAGATAGAAATAATATTTTAAAATATTCAAAAAAAATATTGAAGTTGTGTCTTGGAAGTGTCAGGAGTCTCTCATGAGGTGAAAAAACTAGACAGATGAGAATTGTCACAATTTGGGAGCTATTCTCCACAAAATTCACACACAGTTTTTTGTGCATTTTCTGTACACAAAATAATTTCTGCACAAATATTTTTGGCATAGGATAAGCTGTTTTCTGTAGAGAAAAACTATGCAGTTTTTGAAGGCTATGTTGCAGTGGTCAGGGGGGAGGGGAATGATACAATTTCTCAGGACTGTCTTCAAGAGAATTAGCAAAGAATTACGGCTGGAAATCTGAAAGCAATATAGTTATAGTGCTGTGCAGTGAATTCTGTCCTCAGCCCCACAATCCCCATTTACCAGGCAACAGGTCTGTTCCTCTGTTCATCAGGAAGCAACTGCCTCCTGTGAATTCTCCCATATGACATGCAGAAGGTTGCAATTCCCCTTAGTTCCAGAGATTGCTTACACCAGCCAGCAGCTTCCCAATTGCTTCCACTGATTACAGTGGCTGCTACATGGTAAGTGAGAATTGGGAGATTTTCACAGTCCCTATGTGTCCCCTAAACTAGGGTCTACAGAAGATTCATGAATACAAAACAGTCGTGAGTGCATGGCTCTAGGTTACAGATTCATAGCTGCCCAATAGATTCCAGCCAGTATCCCTACTGTGACATTGTCTGAGCTAGCAATGCCTCTTAGAAGTCCAATTCAAGTATTTCTTCCAGAATACGCCCATCTCTGTATTGTACAAAACCATATTTTGTCATCATAAAAGTGCCAAACAATATTCATTTTCAACATTCTGCTCTTTCTCTCTGCCACTACTCCCTCATAGCCATATGCAAAATCTACTTCAGCTCACTAAATTTCATTAAGAGGGATTTCAAATATCACCAAGAATTACAGAAGATTCACTGTGTGTTCCTAGGCAATAAACAAAACTTGCACAGATGTAGCTCTGTGTCCCGAAGAGAAAGCAACTGTTTGTTGAATTGGGATTATAAATTCATCCTCAACATAGATACTAGGAAGACTACAATATTGACATGCCCAACATGTATCAACACTTCCTGTTACATTTTACATCTTCAAGGCAGCTGTTTATCTCAGCAGTGTCTGAAACACAGATGTTAAACAGAAAACATACGGCAGCTACTCAAAGAAGGAATGGAGAGGTCCCTTGTTGTTACTGTAGACATTTTTAGAGTCCATTCACAATGCATTCAATGGCATGCACAATGCTGTGTAAGTAAGGTGTTCTGTTTTGAAGAATTATCAGAAATCAGGGATTTGAACAATGATAAATTAGTCACCCCCTTTTGATCCTTTAATGTCAGTGTTTCCTTTCATCACTAATAAGCAAAGCATAGATTGTGTGCACTGGCTTACGTGTATTTCCTAGATTTGTATCAGTGTGGAATTGACAGCAGCAATTGCTTGTTAGATTTTGCAGGGAGACAAAAATTGATTCACTTACTTCTCTTGTTTTCCTCCCCCATGTAACCAGTTGATCAGAGGAATCAGAGGTGACAGAGTGTGTCATGAGGACAACAGCAAGGTGCTAGCTTCTGCGGCACTAAAGTTCTCTTGATTCTTACCTTTCACTTCAGTATTCAGTATATACATTATACTATGATTTATGGGCAGTTCCATCCAACTTAACTCCATTTTGCTAATTTTAACTCTTGTTCACCAACCTAAGTGGTGTGTCAGCACCAAAATGGCAAAATATATATTCTTGTATATATGGGTGGGTTTTTTTAAGTTATAAAGTAAAATTTCTAAAACTGATAATAAAAATAGTAGGGTACTCTATAGTCCGGATGATATGTGAGAATGATTATTAGGCTGAGAAAAGCCGTTTCTGACAAGAATCTTTTGTTTTCCTTTTTCTTTGCATGACTGAGCACATGTGCTGATTCTTTTTCTCTAGACATTTCTTTCCACTGGATGTACCTACTGCTGTCAGACTTTGTTGTCCATGAAAATACAGGAGACAGCTGTGGTGTCTCGGGAAATGGCTTTCGGCAATAAGTGCTACCCTGCAAAGAGTTAGGAAAATCACAGAGCAGGGCTGCATCTAAATGTTTTGGGGAAGTTGAAGGGGAAATGTCAAGAGCTGGAAGTGATTGTGATGTCATTCATATTATATGTTTTGTAAATGTGTCATTCTGCTTTGAAGCTAAAGGGGATGATGACAATTGCAATGCTCACCCTTAAGCTCCAAATTCAGATTCCGAATTCAATTTGGGGATTGAGTATGAATGAGAAATTTAATTCATCTTACTTTTCAGCTCTCATGTTCAAGTATGTCTGTGTGTATGACAGAGAAAGAGAGAGAGAGAGAAGCCTGTGTCATCTAGTTATAACATTTTTTCCATGACTTATTTTCCTTCCCCCCCTCTTTTTTTTTTTTTTTACAGGAAACAGATCTTATTCTGACTTTCAACATCTCAATGCACCGGTCTTGGTGGATGGAGAATGGCCCAGGCTGCACCGTAACATCTGTGACCCCAGCCCCAGACTGGGCACCAGAAGATCATCGCTACATCACTGTCTCAGGGTGTGTTCTTGAATACCAGTATATAGAAGTGGCTCACAGTTCTCTACAGATCTTTCTTGCAGTAAGTATTCTATTATCTCATCTTTCACTCCCTATTAGGTACAACATAACAAAAAAAAATGCAATAGAAGTAATTTGGAAATAATAGATTGTAAGCATCAGCTTGCATTGTGAACTTGCAAGATATTTCACAGAGGATACAAATGCAAACAAAATGTCAATGGCATCACTAGTGTTTGTGTCACCCACTGTAGTAACTCATGGTGTCACCTCCATCCCATGGATTTCCTTCCCATACCACACCATATAAAATCAGATGCTTTTTCTGCCCTCTCCTCTCCTTTCCACACTTTATTTACACACTCTCCCACTTAGGGCCACAGCATATTCACATTAGAAGGTTTAAAAAGTATATTACCATAGAGTTTTAGCCTTGTAGGTATAATGATGCAGTACATGTAAGCTGGGCTTATAAAAATGTTTTGTGGTTACAACTGCACAAAAATTGTATTGTAACAGAAATTTCAGGAAACTTAAAGATCTAGGCCTGGCATAGCAATGATTGACAAGAGAACCGAGTAAATTGAAAATCCATAAGTTTATTTCCAATTGTCGACAAAGGAAAACATTGAACTCAGTGGAATTCAAGTTCCAAAAAGCTGAGGTCCCGAACAAGACAAAATGGCTCTTTTTATATTATTGAAGACAAAGAAGCTTCTTCAATACACCTGATTGGCTAATTACAATTTAAACATACAGAATTCTTACAATCAGAACAGAAATACATGCATACATTAAAACTGCATCATCACTCTTTACCCCCTCCTTTAGGAATTTAGTAGCTTCCTTCTAACCTTGCTTCTGAATGTCAACAATGTATCCTTATCTTAAATTGTGTATATTATGTCTAATTCTGTTTGTGCCAGCTTCTTAGGGGTCATGATGCTGTTTTTACTCCTTTGCTCTAATTTTTATAAACTCCAAGCCTCTATTTCAAAAACTGTCTCTCTGGCTGACAAAGGTGACTCCATCTTTCTATAGCTTTCTATTTTAACAAGGAATTTCCACCACAGTATAGACTGTAATTCTGGGTTCACCCCCTCTGTTGGTGTCACCTTGTCTTGTCTGAACCCTTTGTAAACCCCCCCCCCATCATGCCACTGCAGAATATTACAGAATAACAGTCACTTGGGGGTTTGGAAGGCAGGTATGTGGGTACTAGGTGTTCATTCCATGCAACATTTATAGATAACCACAGAGCTTGGAAACAAGCAAGGTGAATGTACCCTACCAACCATTCATGGTGCTCTGCCTTCCATTTTCCATTTACTCAAGGCTATGCATGTTTACTATGAGATTCTTAGCAGTTCAAAAAGACTTACTCCCTAGTGTGTACAAGAGTGAAATCTAAGGATCAAACTACAGTGTTTGGCTGAATATGTTTTCTTTAATGCTTTTTTATCCCAAGCTTTCCTGCAACAAACTTTTCGGTGCCATTGGATATACTCAACAGAAAAGCATAAGCACTGCATATGAATGGAAAATACATATGTAAATCAATATGTTACCATCTGTAAAAGAATTAGTAGGGTTTATCAACAAGAAGTTAGGGCTGACTGGGATGAGGAAGGGGGAAAATAATGGTGCAACTGTTTTCTAAGAAAGGAATAGACCATAAGCAGGGGTTAATACTATATTTTCTGTATTTTATATTTATTTTATATATGCACAGTGTAGATCTTACAGGAATCAAGGAAAGCACCAAGAACATATAATGAGTACTCATAAAGCCATTCTATCCTATTGTGGATGAATTATTCTATTTTTAATCTATTAAGAGATAAAAATTTATTTATGGTTTCTGTGCGGACACATTTACAGGAAAATTGGTGCAAAGCATACTCAGAACATTCTAGAAACAAAATTAATCTTCTTAGTAGCAGGGTGTATCCATATGTTCAGTGAATAAGGAGTACTACTTGAAACTCAGCTAGCACTTGAAAGATTGCCTGAGAGCTCTCCCAGTGAGAATGTTCTACCCAGCATTTTAGCCATGGACTCTAACAAAAACCAACCAAACAAATAGCTTTATTTATACCTGGCTTCATACCGAACTAGCAGTGTCTAAGCCATTTACAACTGTAAGCTAATTGCCCCTATTAAGCTGGGTACTCATTTTAGCCACCTTGGAAGGATGCAAGCCTGAGTTGAACTTGAGCTCTTTTGCTGGTATTGAACTTGGAACCTTATGGTTTGTGAGTGAGTGGCTGCAGTACAGGTATTTAACCACTGTGCCACTAGGGCTCCTATCAAGAGGTATGACCTCACCCCCTCAGAGGGCCCTGACATAATTCACCACCTTTGCTCAGGTCATTCTGAGCAAGCTGAGACCATCCAGCAGCCTGTAGCTTCTTCTCCAGACCAACCAACAGCGGTACCAGCCCTGATCCATATAGCCTAGACCTGGGGTCACAAATACCCCTGATGCTTTTAGATGAGGCGCATGCAACCCTTCATTATCTTGCAAATTACCTGACACATTGCAGCACAAATGGCATAGCAATGGAGTACCTAACAGTGGTCACAGTAGCACAGTAATGTGTTGGAGGGAGAGCAATGGTGTGGTGAAATCCAGTAAGGATCTTGTATGCACACTGCTGACTGTATTAGAAGGAATGGGACCATGTGTCTGCCCTACTTTCTTTTTCTTTCATTTGCATCTATTGTTTGTATTATCTCTGACTTCTATAAGCAGGAGATAAGATACATAAAGGAATGTGTGTGCATGTGTGTGTTCAACACACTAAATTGTTTCTGCTTTTTCATTTTACCTTCTTTGACCGTGAATTGTACTTAGTTTTGTGTACACAGTCCAAAATGATGGATACAGCCCAAAATGATGGATAGTTCTGTCTTTCTTTGGCTCCTCTGTTTGACCAAAACAAATATCTGAGGTATGAGCTGGTTTGGTGATAAAAGTATCTTAACTCATGTTGATCCATACATTAAAATGTCCTCATTCACTTAATGGCTATTGATTTTGCCCTTTTCTTTCAAAGTCACCATTTCATTTTCAAATCCCCCTAAGTTAACAGCCATAAATCTAATTCCATCAAAGTAAAATCTCAGTTGAAGCACACTTAAAGTATGCAACAGTAGCCTTGTGTAAGCAGGCAATACGCATACACAGTTTTTAAATTACTGTATAGTATATAATCCAGCAAAATATTGCCACTGAATTACTGTTCTAACATGTATAGATAAATACACAAATTCCCTACATTCACAAGGGACTTGCTGCATGATCCTAAGCATACTTACAAGATTGGAAGTCCCATTTCCATCTGAGAGCATACTCCCTGAGTGTTTAAGATTGCCGCTTACTCACACCTTTAACTAGATTATGCTTGGCACAATTTACTTATCATCCTTCTTTTGTAATAAAAGCAAAATCAAAATTTCAGTTTAACTAACAAATTAACTCATATTCTGGCTTTTTCCCCCAACATGTAAGCCAAACAACTTACAACAAGGTTAAAACAAAGCAAAATTACAAACCTGATGATACAAAAAAAATAATTAAAATTAAATTAGCTAGCAAGTTAAACACCTATGATTTAAAATGTTTTTAAAATGTTTTTGGATTTTGGAATATCCTGGATCTCAAAATTCCAGGTAAGAGATACTCAACCTGTATCCCTTTAATCTGGTGATAGCCACACCTTTTGTTCTTTGCCATTGTAATATATTCAGAGAAGGATTTCACTAGCCACAAATGAGAGTCATCCTGAACACTCTAGCTATTGGAATTGATGTCCAATACATTTTATACAGCAGATTTCCATCAGTGGCTGTACTAAATCTCTTGTGAGATCCTTACTATCCATCTCTATGATTCTGTTATAATTTGGAAGGTATGTGAGGAAACAAAGGGAAGGATCCAATAGAAATCATTTGCAAAGCCCTCTCCCACTAGAATGCTAGACTGAGTTTTCTTTCTTCTTCAGAGAAAACTATTCTGAATATCTACTTCATCTGAGCAGTGGACTGAAACATCCCAAGCAAAAAACTTTCCTCAGCTATAGTGCATAACAGAGCAAAACCTTCCAATGAATAATTCTTGTAAACCCATCAGGAGCTCTTCACCCAGGCCAATGGATAGTTTTAGTAATATGCCTCTGAATTGAAAGTGTATGCATTTCAATTTCAGTTTACCAAATTAAATATGAATAATCCCACTTCCCAATTCTCTAGGACAACTGACTGTGCCCAAAATATTGGTCAGTACTAAAGAGCAGTGATAGTGTGCAAGTGCAAGGGATTTATGAGCTTTTAATGAAAGTTATTGATTATGCTATAAATCTTTTAGTAATTCAAGCATTTAATATTTTTATGAAATTGTGTGGATACATTTTTTTAACCCATTCAATTCATCCTAAGGAACTTAATGTTCAGAAAACAAGACAATAAAATCTTTAAAAGGTTTACTTCAGAATTGATGTTTTCTTATTCTTTTCAAGTTTGGGGTGAAACAGACTGCCCAAAAAGGGCAGAATGCGGCCACGCTAGCACCATTCAACCTGGCGCAGCAGCAACCACATGCACATAGCCCCAATCTGGCCCAACGCCACTATTTTAAAGCAGCTTCGGAAAAGGAGCCTTTTTTCCTCACTCCATTTCAACCTATCGTTTCTAGGTTGGGGTGGCATGGGGACGGCTTCAGGCTGCATTTAGGGCATGCATCCTCTAAATGCCATGCTTCAAACACAACCCAACGGTGGACTTTTTAGCCCATCTGTTTCAGGCCTTTGTCAAGGTAAAAATATAAGTAGGCGTATCTAAAACTTGAAGAAACTAGCAAATCCATAAAAACAAAACAGTAATTTGGGAACCCCAGTATATACACATAATAATATGGATAACTCATAAATACAATATAAAATGTATGAAGAGCCATTTATCCATTTCATAGACTTTTTAATCTCCTTTTTAAAAATGGCAAGTGGATGCCATTAATCCTTTCTTGTTTTGTTGTCTTTGACAATGACATAACAAAATTAATATGTCTGAAAGGGGATGATTGCTGATTGCAGCTTTCTGTCATTTTCTGCAATAAAATGGGGAAAATATAGTTCACTCTGAAACAGAATATTGAAATTATCATTATTACTCTTAAACAATGATGATGGGAAAACATTTCAAAAAAAATAAATAATATCCCTTAATGTAATTATTATGTAGACTTAGGCGGGTTACAAACTGCCCATTTGGGGCGGGCTGCACCCGCCCCTTTCCCTGGTGTATCAAGGCTTCAGCGGCTATACCGGCAGCCACTGAGGCCCCGATCCCCGCAGCCTGAGAAGGGGTGTCCCTGGGGCTTCAAGCCCCAAGGACACCCCGCGGCGGCGGGGAGGAGCAGAAAGGGGCCACTTGGCCCCTTTCTCCTTTGGTCCGCTGGACGCAGCCATGTGAAGGCTGTGCCCAGCGGACCAAACCAGGAAGGAGCTCTGAAACGGAGCTCCTTCCTGCTCCACGTGGTGCAGAGCGAGGATGTCACGTCCGTGCTGCCCTGTATAGAGGCAGCGCGGCCATCACGTCCTCATGGCAGTGGCCATGTGGAATGTCTGCCGCCATTTTGTGCGCACAGAGCGCACACTAGGGTTAGGGGGTGCGGAAGCACCGCCCCTTTCTAACCCTAGTCCGCGCGTACTAAAGTGCCCATATGTAACGGGCCTTAGTTTTAACTGTACTGCACTTCTGTTTTAACTTCACGGGTAGAATTCTGTAGGTGATTTATACTGTCAAAAACTTACACTTAGTGTAAGTATTTTTTAAAATATTACAGAAGCAAGAAGCTTCTGTATCTTTGCACTATATACCAAAGGACAAATGAGGGCTCCTAGATAGTCTCCTCCTACTGTTGGCTATGGGTATGTGCCCAATGAAGGAATATTTGGTTATCTATCTTATGCCAATTGCAGTAAGGCTAGTGGAATATGAGTTTATAGTCAAAACAGAGGAATATGAAACAAGATGGAAGAGTTGGATAGAGACTTTGATATCACTGAGGTATCATTCTGTTGGTATAGAGGGCCCTTCCCTTATGTGGGGGATCCATTCCAGATCCCCCAGCACAAAGGGAAATCCCTGCATGCTCATGCCCCATTGGAAACAATGGGGGCATGTGCTCATGGCTCTCTTTGTTGGCCACAGCTTCCTCTTATGCTAGACACTCAATATGCACACACCCTTTGTGGGGGTAAAACAGACATACGAGGTATTCATGTAATGCTATAAGTGTTGGAAAGGGAGTTTGTCCAGTGATCTTCTAACAGAACCAAGGAGGCATATTTATCATGAATCTCTTGCCCTTTAGACACTCATCCAAATGTAAATTAATGTGTGGCACACATTATTTAGCATAATTCAACAATATTATTGGGAGTGGGGGGAATCATTTGCAAAAGTCCTTTCTTTATGTTGTAAATATATCATCACTAACAACTTAAATCAAACCAACAAAAATAAGATATAAAGGCTATGCTTTGCCATATTGATTCTATGAGTGCTTTTCTATATAATGTACTTCATATTGGCTGCAATTTTTCTTCCCTTGCATTGAAACTAAGTAATGCATTACAAGAATTACCATGATACCATTACCAACCTTCCTATGTATTTAAAAACCAAATCCCGTAATCAGGTTAGCAATTCTACATCTTTACAGTAAATGTCTGCTATTCAGCACTATATAATCAGTTTATTTTAGGGCTGAGATGTGTATTTGAGAGCTACTAGTCTAATCAAAAGTGGGGCTTGAAATATTTCCCTCAAGTCCTGCAAAAACTTACCTTTGCTTGCTACAGCTTGATGTCTGAGTCACCAGAATTGAATGCTGTTTTTAGTGCCGTTTCCAAATTACCTTTTAATTCCTTCATTAGCATTGGCTGCTCTAGCTTTGGCAGTGTCATCACACTGTTTTTTCTCTTTAAAAATGAGACTGTTATTTGAGAGAGGGGGGCAAAGCAGTAGCTGGCTAAGTCTTTAAAGTCTTACTGTCTGTGAAATACTGCTGATTGAATGCAAGCTCTTTGGGATCATGGATGTCTCTGGGTGCTGCTACACTGCAGAAATAAGGCAGTTTGACATGACTAACTGCCATGATTCAACCTGTAGAATTCTGGGATTTGTAGTTTTGTGAGATATTTAGCCTTCCCTGTCAGAAAGCTCTGGTGCCCCACCATACTATAAATCCCAGAATGCTATAGCATTAAGCTATGGACATTTTATTTCTGCAGTATTTAATTTTTGCAGCCTCTGAGTGTTTGTTAGACATACACATCACCTCTCCTGATTTGTACTTATGGAAAAATCACCCCAAAAATAGGGAAGCATTTTCACAACTGTTCCATTATTGTAGCCACAAAGATAATAATAATAATAATAATAATAATAATAATAATTTGTTTTATTTATATACCGCTATTCCAAAGATCATAGCGGTGAACAGCAAGTAAGCTAATTAGCAAGTAAGCTAATTTGCCCCCAACAGTCTGGGTACTCATTTTAGCGACCTCGGAAGGATGCAAGCCTGAGTCGAGCTTGGGCCCTTTTTTCTGGTCTTGAACTCGCAACCTTGTGGTTTCGAGTGAATGGCTGCAGTACAGGCATTTAACCACTGCGCCACCAGGGCTCCTTACCATAAGGAAAGGAAATTATTATTTTTTAATGGCTTAAAACATGTTTCTCAGACGTTGGGAAACCCTGATTATAAGAATCTTAAATTGAAAAGAATCTTCACAATTTACAGTAGATGTTATTCTGTGCAAAATTTGCACATGGGGTTTTGTACAAAAAGCAATACTTTTATCATTGATACTAATATAATAAAATACCACATGTGAATTTTGTGCAGGATAAGCCACAAACTGCTAGTTGTTTTCAAAAAGCTGCACAGTTTTCTGAGACCTTCTTGCAGCAAAAATGAAATAGCTAAAAATCACTTGTTGCTTTCTTTGAGAACAAAATTTGCAAAGAATTACATGCCTAGATAACACTTTCCCCTTTTCATGTATCAGCAGTAGCAAACTTTACTGCTTCTGAAGCTGCTTCTCTCAGCATCCCATGCAACTTGGTTCTGTTTTTAGATTAAACTCAGCATTTGATAAACTCTGGCTCAGGTCTCCTGGGACGCTACATCTTTTGTGATGCTCAATGCACCTTGAGTTATTCCACTGCCAAACAATACAGGCATTTTTAAAATGTCGTATCTATATTTGAAAATAACAAATGGTATTGGCCACTATGTGATCATGCATCTGGTCACAGGAGTCCACTGAACTTTTGTTTTTTATCATATAAATAATGATTTCAGGCTTGGAATTTTGGTTTAAGGGAACTGCATCTTTATGCATTAAAAAGGAGAATGTAATCTTGAAAAGCAAGCTGTTGATGTTTCTGGGTTTCTGAGCAAAAACTCTGAGGGATTTTCTGATTTGTTTTTCAGAGTGTCAACTAGTGTCAGCTGTTGCTTAGCTAATTCCCTGGCCAGCAGTACACTGGTGAAAAAGTTATCAGTTCTGGCATTTTATCTGGATGCCTGTAAATATGTTGCTAGTTTCTCAACCACTGAGTTTTCAGCTGTTGATTACTGAGATGCTCAAACGTTCCTCAACAAGACATTTTTGCAAATATCCTAGTATATGTGAGAGCAACCTTCCTAGATCTTGAGCACCACACACTCTCCACAGGGAGACCTATGCTTATATTGTATATAGAGATTTTTTTAAAAAAATTATTCAACCAGTCATTTTACAGTAATTAAAACATAATTCTCTTATCTTTTAAACATTAAAATGCATTTCATTTCTTCATATCTTGAATCAGGAATTCTTCTAATATTTTCTCTTATACAATGGACACTTGTTATATGTTAGGGCTTGGTTCCAAGATCCCCCGTGGATAACAAAATCCATGGATGTTCAAGTCCCATTAAATATAATGACATAGCAAAATAGTGTCCCTTATAAAAAATGGAGAATCAAGGTTTGATATTTGAAATTTATACTTTTTTTTAAACATTTTTACCCCATGGATGTTTGAATCCATGTACAAGAAATCCATGTATAAGAAGGGCCTGTAAGTATATATTCATTTAACAACCTGATTAATTTCTACTATAACTGTTCCTAATATATGAGCTGAACAGATGGCCCTTTTATGCCACAATCCAGGTGGCTTCAGGGTGTGGCATTTTGATGCTGCATGTCCAGAAGCCACCCTGGAGCTGCCCTGGCCATTTACATGTGAGTGGCTTCATGACATTCCAGTGGTACAGCGTTTACGTGCCGCACACCTCTGGAGTGCCATAAAGCAGGCTTTGGGCTTTTGCTTTTTGCCACCCAAAAAAGGAGCAGCTGGCTGTGGCATGTGGTTGTTGTGTCCCCATCCATCTTGGGAAGGGGCAGCTTTAACCCGCCCCTTTGGTGCTGTCTGTTTGGCCCCATAGAGCTATTAATATGAGACAGATAATATTACAGTTATTCAAAGTATTCTGTCTATATAACTGTTGTAATCTTTAAACATTCTCATTATTGGATGGTGCTGAAGAATTAGACATACTTGAGGCATAGAGAGACATGCTGTGTCCACTACGACCACGTGCAGAGTTGATCTACACAGGCAAGACGCCACAAGAAGGCTCTTGGAGAGATGTCTGCAAAGGCTTCAGGCTGAGAAGGAAAAATTCCTCCCATGCAGGCTGACCAGCCTTGAGCTCCCGGTTTGAAGAAATAAACACTGCTGGACATCAAGGCTCTCTCAAAGATGAGGGCTTTAATCACTTGTTGCAAGCTATTTACAAGAACACACAGAGTACCAGACAGCCGTCTTGGATACTCACAGCTCTATATACAAACACACAAAGTGCTGCGACAGTCATCAACCACAACGACCCTCTCCCTTTTATAGATGGTCTTCTGTGAAGTCATGTGGTGTCTTGCCACCAATGAAACCTTGCTGGTTTCATCCCCAGTGCAGGTTGCATCATACCATTGCCCATGATGCACTGCTGGCTGACTTCACCTGCTTACATGTTGCATGAGACGTCCCATGATGCACAGCTTCCAAATGCTGACTCATGCACACCTCCAACTTGAACTGTAGTTACCTCTGCTCCAGTTCCACCTAGTGGGCACAACCATGTCATTTCCAGGCCAAGTGTGCCACATGGTCCTGACATATTCTACTACACAGATAAGAAAATCATGGAGTGATATGTAAATAATGAACAAGATATAAAGGATTTAATGACAAACAGGAAGGAAGTAAAGCTACTTTTTCATTTCTTGGTAATCTTGTAACCTTGAAACAGTAATTATATGTATGGATTTTGTGGACATGTGGAATACAATTAATCTCCAGTACAATTTCCTGTAGTGCTAAGTAAAATTAGTAGTTTATATACAAGCTGAGTCTTCCTTATCTCAAATTCCAAAATCCAAAATACTCCAAAACCCTAAACTTTTTATATAGGTGGCTGAGATAGTGACACCTTTGTTTTCTGGTGGTTCAGTATACACAAACTTTGTTTCATAAACAAAATTATTTTAAAATATTATGTATAAAAGTACCTTCAAGCTGTGTGTGTAAGGTATACATGAAACACAAATGAATTCTGTTTAAATGTGGCTCCCACCTCCAAGATATCCCATTAGGTATGTATATCTAAGTACAGCTATTCCAAAAACCCCAAAAAATTCCAGAATCCAAAATACTTCTGGCCCCAAGCATTTGGGATAAAGGAAGCTCAACCTCTATTACAAACTTAGGCCAAGAAAAATAATTTTCTATGCTTTTTTCTCACAAAAGTTAAAAGCCAAGTTTGGAGCTAAAGACTTGTAGGTATGACAACTGAATAATTTAAACAGCATTTTACAGGGTCACTTTGATCACTAGTAATTATATGCATACAGGTTTTTTATTATTATTATTCCAGTTTTCCCTGCCATTCTGATAAAGGTAGAACTGACTCCAAATATGATGAAAATTAAAACATCAATATTTTAGTAGATCTGGGGAGATGGGGTTTGAAACACATGGCAATTTACACCTCAACACAACTATGGCTTGTACTCTTGTCCTGGCATGCTAATGATGCCATGCCCAGCTTCTCAGAATTTCTCCAGTAGTGAAAGGATATATAAATACAGAAAGACTGCCAAGTAGCAAGATAAAAATCAGGTTAATGAAATGGACCTGTCTCCAGAGAATTTGACACTGATTAGCCTAGACATTTCACATATAACTTTTATATCTTTATAATCATACAGGTCACACATGTCAAAAGCCTTCCCTTTACTGGCCATTACTATTCCACCAAAAACTTCCAGAATCATAGATTCAAACAACCCTCCCTTCTGCCACCACCTGACTTGCAGTCAAATGCAGATTATGTATATCTAGGTTCTTACTACTAATATAGGTAAGATTTTTATTCTATAAAACATGACAGGCAGGCACTGAATGCAGTCCATTCATCAGTCATGCCAGATGTATGAGGAGCATGATATGGATGAATGGGATAAATGAGAGGACATGGCCTATTTCCTTATGGGATTCTATTTAAATTTAGGATCAGAACCTTTCCAGCTCCTCCATTCTATTACTTTGAGTATAGCTGATGATTCTGGCAAGAGTAAAAAGCTACCAGCATGATTTTAAGCAATACTATACTGTATTTTATTTTATGCCAAATAAAGAACCAAATAAATTTTCGGGAGATGATTTCAAAGAAGGAGGATCAGCAGCTGATCCTGACAATGAGAGGAAAGAGTCTATCCTTGCTCACCTTTCTTTCCTTTTCCATTCCCTGTTGTTGCTGTTGTTGTCAGTATGTAAATGAGAAACACCAGGGCTCAGATATAATAGCCGCCCCACTGGGATGCAAGGAAGCATTCTTCTAATCTCCCAGTGGTCTTCTCCTAGTCAGTGGAATTCCTAATGTTGGTGTCACCCAGTGCAAGTGCCAGGGGGGCAGCAGTGGTGGCCTGTCCTGCCTTGCCCCCCCCCCCAGAGACCTGTAGAGACCAGCCAAGAGCCAGCCAAGGGATCAGGGAAGGTGGGAGAGCAGGTGTGCACATGCTCCACTTCCTTCTCTGCTGCCTTGTCTCCCTTAGTCAAAACAACTAGGGCAATAGAGATGGGGCAAGCACCGGCAGCAGCATGGCACCCACACACAGAGTGGGAGGAAGTGCACCAGGTAACACCTCTCCTCTCAGGTGTTACCTGGTGCAATGCATACCCACTGCACCCCCTGGTGATGCCACTGCCCCCAGTGGATTCCCAATCTTGGGGTGGGTCTACACTTACCAGAATATTCCCAGCTGCCCCAAGAGTATTCTGGCCCCAAATCCACTCCCCTCACTCCTTACTGTCTTTATTTTGCAGTTGGTTTTTGGCTCTTGCAGTAAGTGATAGGCAGGTGTCTTCCCATGCAGCCGTTGTTTGTCACCACTGCTGAAGTCAGAATGAGGTATTCGGCCATGCTATCACCTCTGGGTGTCTTGGTCTGACCTTGAACTAACTCACACCCGCAGCAGCAGCAGCAGCACTAAGTAGCTCACAGGGACCACGAGTGAAAAGGCATCAATGTCATCCCTGGGAAGAGAACTGAAAACCCACAGCAAAAGGTGAATTACTTAAATGAGGGTTAGGAAGAAGACCTAAACTTTATCATGAAGATTGTCCAGACCTGATTCAAGCTTTTGGCCCTGCATCATGTAAGTAGGACACAGAGAGCCTGGAAAGAATTGGGAGTAAATCACCCATGTAAACAAGCCCTTGGATTCTGAGATGTTGTTCAACTATAGCTCCCCGAGGTGGGGTTGGAGTTCATTGACATTTCATATTCCATGTTTGGGTACTACTGCATTATGTGATGGATGAGGGATTAGGAAAGGCTGCATACTAACACCCTATTTATTCAATCTGTATGCAGAAAACATAATATACACAGCAGGCTTAGACTCAGAGGCAGGAGGACTGGGGGAAGGAATATTAACCTGAGATATGCAGATGACACAATAATACTAGCAGAAACCAATAAGGACCTGGAACAATTACTGAAAAAGATTAAGGAGAAAAATGCCAAGGTAGGATTAATCCTGAATATTAAGGGGCTGAACAGACTGCCCCCTTGGGATGCCCTGCAGCCGCCCCTTTCAGTGCCAGATTGGGGCCAGAGCAACTACATGCTGTGGCCCAGCTCTGGCCATTCCACAGTGCAAAAAAGAGCCACAAAAAGCAGCTCCTTTTTATGCCATGGAAAGGACACTATGGCTGCCAGCACTATAGCTTTTCGGTGCTCCTTTGGTGCTGTGCCATCTGGACACAGCACCACAGGAGCACCATGATGCTGCCTGCCATGCGGTGGGGTGCATGGCATCACACTGGCATCAGCGTGGAATCAGGGCATGCATCGTGCAGATGCCATGCTCCCAGTCTGCCCTGATGCTGGTCTTTATGGCTGGTCTGTCAGGGCCCTAAGAAAACAAAAATAATGATGACAAGATCTACAAGAATTCATCCTAGATAACAAGAAAATTGAAATAGTCAGAGTTCTCATACCTTGAGTCCAATATTGACCAGGGATGGAGATTGCAGTAAAGAAATCAGAAGACTAGGGCTGGGAAGGGCAGCTATGAGAAAACTGGACAAGATCATAAAATGCAAAGATATAATTCTGAACACTAAAGTGAGGATAGTCCAAACTATTGTATTCTCAGTCACCATGTACAAATGTTAGAGCGGAACAATGAAGAAAGCTGATAGAGAGAAAATCAAGTAGTTTCAGATGTGGTGCCAGAAAAGAGTGCTGAGGATACCATGGATGACAAAAACACGGGTCTTAGAACAGATCAAGCCTGAACTTTCCCTGGAAGCCAGGATGACTAAACTGAGACTGTCATACTTTGGTCACATCATGAGAAGGCATGACTCATTAAAAAAGTCAATGATGCTGGGAAAGGTAGAGGGCAGTAGAAAGAGAGGAAGATCACATACCAGATGGTTAGACTCAATCAAGATGCTATGGGCCTGAGCCTACAGGACCTAAGTAGAGCAGCTCAGGGCAGGGGATCTTGGAGATGTCTCATCCACAAGGTCACCATGAGTCAAGGGCAAGTAACGACAACAGAAAGGAGTTTATTGCACTGGGGATAAAACATTCCCCAATGCGTTCTAACGAGCATGAGCGCGGGCGCGCACGGAGCATGATGGGAACCTGATGGGGCCCAGAACGTGACTTTACTGCACAGGGAACGCCACCGCCACTGCGCGTTCCCATCGGGCTCCAGAGGGCGCCATTTCTGGGAACTGTTTCAAAGCATGGGCAGCGTTCCCTGTGCGGTAAAGTCGCGTTCTGGGCCCCATCGGGTTCCCATCACGCTCCGTGCGTGCTTGCGCTCGTGCTCGTTAGAACACATTGGGGAACGTTTTATCCCTGGTGTGATAAACTTCAAAGTTGCCAGCCCCCTTCCCACAACACATATGCACAACTATGCATATGGTTGGAGGAAGAATCTGTTTCAGTTACCAGAGTGCCAGCCATTAGGGTCTTATTTCTAGTCAACAGTGATGCCTGGCTCCATTAAATTCTGAACCTGTGGTTATAGGGTATTATTTCCAGTTCACTGTATTGCTCAGTGTTCTTTCTTTATCTGTCAATGTTTGTGCACCTGAATTACTACAAATCAAGTTTCTGTTGAATGTCACTATGCTGCCACTTTCTGTTAGCTGTGCTTAGAATGGGGCAAGAACTGCAGTGCCCAGATGGTGGAGAGGGGAGGAGAGAGTGTGATTGTGGAATTCAGTTATGCTGGAAGGAGTTTTCATTACACTTCTGTCAATCAAACACAGCTAGAGGTGTTAAAACAACAGATGCTACCTGTATATCCTGGCCTAGACCTGCCGAAATGCATGGTTTTCATGTTGACTTTTGGAAGAAAGATGTACTTATTACAAATCTGAAGCTTATGGGTGAAATTTTCTCTGGGTAATTTTCTTACAGTGCATTGACGAGAATCCACCAAAGCTTTATACGAATCAGCAGACTGTAATAATTTGTCAGGTTAAATGGACCAAGATCTTTTTAAATCAACTTTCTGATCAGTGAGCGCAGTTGGGGTGGGTGGGAAAAGAACCTTATTTGATTAAGATGATGTTCTTTGTTGGGGCACTACAATTCTATTTTTTTAAAAAAAGCAGAACAATTGATTCTAAGTGATATAGATAGATAGGAGTCAAAAATGAGTCAAATTACTTCAGCGAAAAAAGAGTATGAGCCAGATTGCTGACCATCCAGTGAATAAAGAGACCAGACACAAGAAATGGGTTTCAGACAACATAAGCCCATGCAGCAGGTCTTCTGGTGGTCGAAGAAAAAAAGGGGGGGTGCAAAAACTGCAGCAGACAACCCATGGAGGGTAAACAAGCCACCCCCAACCCAGGGAGCTCCCACCCACAATCACGCCATTAAAGTTGAATTCGTTTATAAGGAAAAGGCAAGTGAAAGAAAAAGGGCCCAACAAGGGCAGCTTAACCTCTCCAGTCAACCATCCCTGTCCAAAGGCAGAATCAAAACAGGCAGAGAGAAGGGCAGCAATATAGCAAAACACTCTGGCTTCACCCGGCACTTTGCCCACAGGAGCTCCTTAGCTGCTGTTTATATTTAAACCTGGTCTCATGGTAACTGGAGGCCAGCAAACCGTGTTTCCTTTCCGAATGGCTCTGCTGAGGGGGGGATCCACAATAAACTGGTAAAGTAATAACACCACCATGAAAACAGTTGACAACAAGTCTTATTGACAAAGAAGTGACATAGGATGCTTGTGACACAGTACGTTGCTGAAACTTGACTTGACAATAATATTTACAGTGCTATATAAATAAAGTGTAATAATAATAATAATAATAATAATAATAATAATAATAATAATAAGGAGCACATTATTAGTGGTGCAAATACCAGCAAAGAAGAACCTTTTCACTTAGTCATGTAAATGTATTGTTTATAAGGTTGGAGTTACTCAAGTCAGCACAAAACCTTCCTTTCTAAAGGGAAACCTGCCTTTGATCTTCCACAGAGAGCTTTTATTTCAAACTGGACTTGATGGGAGTTGTATGGAATAATTCAACACATTTGCCAGCAATACTGTGAGTTACATGCCTTGGGCACTGGGAGACATATTGTGGAATGTTATCATTTTATCTTGAGTTCATCATTATTATATTGTACTTTCAAAATGCCTTTCATAAGGATGGGTTGACTATATTTGGAGAGAGCAGGGCTTAGAAGTAATGCATGGAAAGTTCCAACATTACCTGTAATGCATTTTTCCGTATAGTATGCATTATGATGGGGAGATAGAATATCCATGAAAGACCAGGGGTTTATACTTTTCCATAACATGTCCTCACTTTCAGCAATCAGGGGAGGTAATTAGTTCTTCCCAGCCACCTTTGTACAGGACAAGAAATGTCCCCTACCCCATGTGAATAGCAGAGCCATGCCTGTAGAGATGTGATCATGCCCATTTACTCATTACTATAAAAGTACAAAACTGGGGGCGTATATCACTATAAAATCTATATACAGATTTTGTGGATATCAGCCAATGGATTAAAAACTGTTGATGTTTGAGATGCTATTAGAATACTACTTGCTATAGAGTAGTCCACGTAGCATTATGCAATAAACAGGTGGAGTAACAGAATGGTGAGAGTTAATAATGGATTCTTAACCAAGCATGTGGTTTCAGGAGAACATTATGAATTTTGGGGGGGGGGAGATATCATAAAGCTGGAACCTATACCTATAATGAAATACAATGCCCAGTTTTTGTTCTCTCGCTTGACTTCCTCATAAAATAATAGGCCTAAATTCAGCTGGTATTAGCACCATTGGATCAATGAGACTTACATAAGTATTGATTCTCCATTCACAATGGACTGAACAGCTCTATTTTAGTTGTAACTATCAAACGAATTCTGGCCACAGTTTGCTTGATATTAGAAAAGTACAAAATAAACCAGGTAGTGTAGTTGGATAGTGTGTTGATCTTTGAATGTGGAACTCAGGAGTTGGGATCCCACATCAGCCATGAAGCTCATCGAATGACTTTGGGCTCATTCATAATCTCAGCTTTTCGTGCCTCAAGGAGTTAAAATAGCAAAGAAAGAGGACTGTCTTCTGCAAGAGGTCTCTCTTATCCTTTTCCCTTGGCCCCCGGTGCTCCCTGCCCCCACCAACAAACCGAGAACGTTCAGTTGAGAAAACGTTCCCAGAGACAAGAAGGAATGGAAGGAGATAATTGGAAAGTCATTTTCTGTGAATTTCTGTCTGCTCATTGTATTGTGACCCAAATTATCTAGTATGCACATGGAACATAGAACATTGCTTCTTAAACTATCTCATGGGAAGGACCAGCAAGCCCCCCCCCCCCCCCTGTGCCAGGGATCAGATCCATATTTATGCCATTTAGCTACAATTGATTATGTCTTTCCTGGAAACTTACTGTGGACCAGCAGCCAATAGCTCTTGGATTGGCACTGGTCCAGTGACTGCCACTTTGAATAGCACTGACATACATAATATCATATCACAACCTTCTGTTATAATTTTGTTTCTACTGAGAAAATATAAGAGTTAGTCTCTGGAGTTTATCGCATGGGGGGGGGAAATGTTCCCCAATGCGTCCTAACGAGCACGAGTGCGGGCGTGCACGGAGCGTGATGGGAACCCAATGGGTCCCAGAATGCTAGTTTACCACACGGCGGAATGCCGTCGTTGCCGCCGGGCGTTCCCATCGGGTTCCCAATGTGTTCCAGGAGGCGCCATTCTGGGAACGCTTTCAAAAGCGTTCCCAGAAATGGGCCTCCTGGAACACATTGGGAACGCCCAGCGACGGTGGCGTTCTGCCGTATGGTAAACTAGCATTCTGGGACCCATCGGGTTCCCATCACGTTTTGGGCTCGTGCCCGTGAGAACACATTGGGGAACATTTTTCCCCAGTGCGGTAATGTTCTCTATCTTAAAATGCTAGTGAGGTCTGCCATGACATCTAAACATCATGCTCCCCACACAAAATAGTGTTATCATCTTGTTCGTATTTCCACATGCACTGTACATTATTAGTTGCCCTTGGCAGGGTGGAGAAACTGGCCATGTGATGACAGTCAATGAAATGGTGAATGTTTCTATATTGTGGCAGGGAGGCAGAGAATTCTTTGCAAGTGTCACTATGAAGCCTTTCCATGAAGGCCAATTCATTTTCATTTCTATATTAAGTACATCAAACTAGTGCATCACCTAATGTCTAGGAGCCTAATGTAACTGGTGCCAGTTACAGTCCCCTAAGACCTTTTTTTCCTCACTACATCAGTAAATTATAAACTGATTACTCGATTTGCATCTGCTCTCCATTGTAGTCTTGAAATGTGCCTCTTCTTTTGTTGCTGCATCCTCCTTCACAAGCATTCCTTCATTCTGCTTTGCTGCTGGAAACAGGCAGTGACAGGCAGCTTGAACTGAGCAGCTGCTCTCAAACAAAGCAGGTAGAAGCGCAAGAAAGGCTGTCGAATTCATAACAATAAGCACATCATGACATAATTACAGTAAATCTCTAGAGTGGTCTTTATGCACATAATGCCATATGTTTTCAGAAGAGGAAATATGCCACAATGTGCTACAGTGGAATGTAAGCATCTTTTAACAATATTCCGGGAAGGACTGCATTGATTTTTTTAAAAATACAGGAAATTAGCATATATGTGCATCTATTGACAGAAGACAGAACAAATCAGTTAAGTAAGCTAGTAGGTAATATTTTTTTTTAGATTGAAGGGCATAAGCACACAAAAGGAAATGATTGACAAACACATAAATATTTTTCATTCTCCAGCTCATCTAGTTAACCCTTCTTTGGCACTTGTATTATAAGTATAATCTGCCCTTGCCATAAGTGGACTTCCTGTATGCAGCTTTGAACGTACACGTCCGAGAAGCGTCAAGGGATAAAATGGCACACACAGCATGGTGTGTGGGAGCACGGCGCCAAACAAACAAATGGGACTTGAGCATTAGGGAAGTTCTGGAATGGATCCCTTGTGTATGAGAAAGGCGGATTGTAATAATACTTCAGGTACTTTAGTATATTCTAAAGAATATTTGTATTCATCAATTCAATAGCACTTTTTGGGAGCAATTCTGTGTTATTAATGTTGTCATTTTAAAAAGAGATACACACACATTCAGTGTGAATATATTCTATGCTACGCTTGTTTCAACATTCTCCATACAGCATGAATGTAGTCCTCATATCAATTTTGTCAGCCATTCATTCAGTTGACAAAGACTGATACAAGAGTAGTTGTTCAGAATTTGAACCCATGTTCATCTAGGTTCAAAGACCTGTCTATTGTGCCACAGAGTCTTAAACATTTTTTCATAGAAAACGTAATTTTTTAAAAGTACAATGAATACTTGACAATAAGTGGACCTCATGTATAAATCAAAGTAAGGTTTTTGGAGCCAAAATTATGGATTTTGATATGTCCTGTGGCTAAGTCAAGAGTAAAACCTAGGAGCATCTAGCAAAGGATCTAAAGAATGAAGCAAAAGAAAACAATGCCAATGACCTTACAGAATTCTAGCAGACATAACTGTTTGTGCTCACCCTAAAGGCTGAATGGATGAGAGAGCAGAGGGTTTTGGTGTTTCCAAGACAGATAATATTCCTGCCTTTCCCCAGAGGATTGTTCCTTTTTTAATAAGATCTAAAATACAGTACTTATATTGACCCATGGATAAACTGACTCTGGGATTTTTGAGGCAATTTTTGACTGAAATTGCTATACTTATACATGAGTATATATGACAACTGAGGAATAACAGCTGATGTCCCCATCTCAGTGGGACAATGAATCTGTTCTGGATTTTAGTTCAGACTTTAAAGAGGCTATCTCAAGTTCTGAACAGTATTACCAAGAGCATGTGTATCACCAAGAGCACTCCAGCCCAAAATCTGGAGTGGACTCACAATCCCACTGACATAGACACCGTTAGTCACCATTACAGGGATGAGATGGGAAGCTTGTGGCTGTTTTTGAAGAGAACCGTGTTATTTTTGAAGGATCATAGGATGTTTGAACACCAATGGGCCATCTTGATCCTCTAGCAACTAGATGATTGCATGTGCTGAATCAGTTTCTTTTTAATAATGCATATATTTGCTGCTCCATTTTTTTAAAAAAAATCTTTATTTGACTTTGAGTAGGTTAATAGGATTTATTGCTCCTGCATACAAAGCACTTGTCAATATGTGCAATGCCTTGTGGTTTGTCAGAGATTATTAATAAACTCAACTCCCCAACAGCAAAGTGCTTCTGGAAATAATTTTTAGATATAAACAGGATGACTTTTTTTAATGCAGGGTGTTAATTCTAATTAACTCATGGTACCAGTTAAACTGTTAGATATTTCATTATTAACTAGTGAAGCTATCTTAATTTTGAAGCTGAACACCCTGCTGTCCATTAGAGGTGGAGGGAAGTCAAAAATGTTTTCATGATTTGTAGAAGACTACAAGAAAGGATTGGACACATTGCTAGCCCAGGTAGTATACTATTAACAAGTGCTCAAGTCCTCCTACGGCTAGGTAAGGGATGCTAAACCTCCTAAAATAATCAGGCAAAACTGGAGCAAGAAGACTCTTATCTGGGGCCTCTCAGAAGTTATCAGATGTGATTACACTTTACACAAAGCCCCAAATAGTGGAACCTACCAGTTGACTATGAAAGAAACATCTTATCCAAAAAATGGCAATCCATTTAACAAATCTCTCCTCTAGTGTAACCCAAACATACTGATAGAATTCAAAGATATAGCTGAGTCTGTAGAATCAATATGTAGAGACATCTTGTCGCACCTTTACAGTAATAACAGAAATATTTACAGTAATAACATTTACAACCAAAATAACTGAGTTAGTTTTGATTGACCAGTAAACTGAAAGAAAGAAGTTGGCAGCATGAGCTTTTGTACACTACTTCCTCAGATGCTAAAACTGAAGTCTACAAAAGCTCATGCTGTCAACTTCTTTCAGTTAGTCTCAAAGGTGCTACAAGAACCCTTTATATACCAAAGATACTGAATTACTGTTAGGTACCAAATAGTGCTTAACCAAAATTACACTCTGTGAAACATCTTCCGCTTTTCAGTGAGGTGTCTAGTATTTCCAGAAATGTATGGCAAGAGAAGATGGAAGAGAAAAATCAGTCTTCCAGAGTGAGTGACAACAAATACAATAGTGTGACGTGGAAGTGAAGGATTACTAATGGTTCACTGAGTGAATGCAGTTATACATACATTGGATTAATTACACAGTTCTGCAAACATAAGCAGAATAAGAGGTGAGTTTACAAAATGTGACCAGAGATTGAAGGATGAGATGTGGCCCATCACACAAACCAAACTTCTGAAACCCTGGAAAGAATAATGCTTCAAGTTCATCACAAACAAATAACACTGTGCAGATCAGACCAATTAGGCAAGCAGTGGTTGATGATGTGATCTAATAAATCAGACTTATTTTATCTATTAAGCACCGTAAGATGTAGTAACAACGTATTTGAGGATTTCTGTCAGGTTCTCCAACCTCACTGAAAATACTCTCTTCTTTAACTTATATATTGTTCTTTCTTCTATACAAACTTTCTTCCCATAATCTATATTTCCCCTCTATTACATAAATCATACCCTCCCCCTCTTGTTTGTTGTCATACAAACCAAATCCAAACCAAATCCAAAATCCAGCTAATACATGTATTTTCTTATAGTAAAATACAGTATGATATGTGCTTTTTGCTCCCTCTTTGTCTTCCAACTGACCAGGGCCACCTCTGACTTGTCTGGATTAAATATCAATTTGTTTGCCCTCATCCAGTCCATTGCTGACATCAAACTCTGATTTAATACAGAAACAGCTTCCTTGGCTTTAGATGGAAAGGAGCTATAGCATTGTGTGTCATTAACAAACTGGTGACATTGAACCCTAAAACTTTGGATGACCATCCCAATGATTTCATGTATATATTAAACACATAGAATCAAGTCCTGAGGGGCACAAGGGATACTGGCCAGAGTGTTGATTAGGCATCTCCCAGCACTACTGCCAACAGAAACAGGAGTTACTGTAAAACAGTGCCTCTGCACCTCATCCCAGAGAGACAACCCAGAAGGATACCATGGTCGCTGGTATCAAAAGCTGTTGAGAGGTCCAGCAGAACCAACAGAAACATGCTACTCCTATCTAGTTCTTGGCATAGGTAACCAAAGCTCGCTCTGTTCCACAGCCAAGCCCGAAGCCAGATTGAAATGGATCTAGATTATCGATTTCATCCAGGAATTCCTGAAGTTAGGATATCATAACTCATTCACCTTCAAGTTATTTCCAACTTATGGTGATCTTAAGGTGATCCTATCATAGGGTTTTCTTGGCAAGATTTGTTCAGATGAGTTTTGCCTTTGCCATCCTTTGAGGTGGGAAGAGTGTGATGTGTCCAGGGTCACCCAATGGGCTTCCATGGCTGATGAGGATTTGAACCCTGGTCTGCAGAGCCATCGTCCAACACTTGAACCACTACACCATGCTGGCTCTCAAAACATACATACAACACTATAAATTACATATAACCAGCCAAAGCAGACATTACACAGAGATATTTGCAGCATCTGGACAGCTTTTTTAATTCCCTGAGAAGGGAGACTGTGAATACAACTGGAGGAACAACAGAAGAAAGGAGATGTTTACTAATTTATCTGCTGATAGTCTTTCTGATTGGAATTGGTGCTCCAAACATATTCCATCCAGTGTGTAATGTCTGGTTAGACCTTCAAGCATTTTCAATCAAATTTCAAGTTGCATAATTATAGCATCTGCAATTCTGCCTTTGTGCTTCAGAATGAAGATGAGTCCCCTGCTCTCATTGCTAGACCTTATATCTGTTTTCATCAATTAATATCCAATATGCCAAAGGCAGGTAGAGTCTATTTAAGTCTTCTAATCTTTTATTTATTCTCTAGTATAATTTTACAATGTTGCTTTAAATTATTTTAACAAACTGAAACTTGAAATATAAACCAAGGCAAAATTAAACTTTGTTAAAATCTGGAAATTCTGTTATTAGGAATGGCAGAAATCAGACCATAGAATATGCTGTTTGTTGTATTGATGCACCGTGCTATTAATGGTGAACTAATGTTTTCCCCAGAACCTCATTAACAAACTGCAGGCTTGCATTGTTGCCTGTGCCTTATTTAAAATGTGATGCATAATGAAAAATGGGCTTTTAGAAGCAAATGTAGAGATCATTCAGCAGTTCCTCCACACAATGCAGAACTGAAGATGTGACATATGGCAATATATTACCTTAATTTATTTTGTTTGCTAACAAATAAATGCTTCTAACACTGTAGAGATAAGCAAGCAGAGATGTATTGCTGTCTTGATATTTGGAATGTTTGTTCAGTAAGGAATTTTTCATCTCCTGCCCCAGAATAATACACCTGCGACCACAGCAGCTGATTGGAACTGGAGTGGATACACAGAGACAGATGGATTAAAACTGTCATAATTGTGGGTTTTCCCCCTTCTTTCCTTGATTATAATTTTAACAGGCTCCAGGTGATTTCTATTTCTTTATAGCATCACACATCTCAAATAAGTCCCAGTGGGGCTTTATAGGAGGAGATAGATAGACTGAGAATCTTTCCTCTCCCCCCCCCCCCCCTATGAGTACATTTCCATTGTGAGCACTTAAGAGAGCTGTGCTGTGAAAAAAGCAATTAGCTCCCTTAGTCTAGGGTGCCATTTAAAAGATCCAGGTCTGTCTGCTTCATCATAAAATTGACCTTTTTAATTTTTTATGTCTAAGATTCTCCACTAAAAGACTTAGCATATCAAAAAAGATACTGCCTGGAGGAGGGGAGAAACCCTGATGGTAGTCATGGAAATTATTAACGAAAGTCTAGTCCTGAAGAGCTGGTACAGCTCCTTCCACCCCCCACTACGGGTACTTAGCAAGTATTGTTCCAGACTTTGTGTTTAAATAACCAAGATACTTAAGTGACATATTGACTCTCTCTTTCTTCCCCCTCCCCCCCCAATAGTTAGGAAGATAGATAAATAGATAGATACTCTCACAAATAGTCAGATAATACAAAAGGTTTTGCAGTAAAAAAAAATCATATAAGGATGTAAATCTTTAATAATGGCATTTTTGCATGCAATGATTAATTTAGAATCATAGAGTTGGAAGAGACCACAAGGGCGATCCAGTCCAACCCCCTGCCATGCAGGAACTCAATCAAAGCATCCCTGACAGATGCCTATCCAGCCTCTGTTTAAAGACCTCCAAAGAAGAAGACTCCACCACTCTCCAAGGGAGTGTGTTCCACTGTTGAAGAGCTCTTACTGTCAGGAAGTTCCTCCTAATGTTGAGGTGGAACCTCTTTTCCTGTAGCTAGAAACTATTGCTCCAGGTCCTATTCTCTGGAGTAGCAGAAAACAAGCTTGCTCCCTCCTCAATATGACACCCCTTCATATATTTAAATAGCACTACCATATAACCTCTTAACCTTCTCTTCTCTAGGCTAGACATACACAGCTCCCCAAGTCGCTCCTCATAGGGCATGGTTTCCAGACCTTTCACCATTTTAGTTGCCCTCCTTTGGACATGCACCAGTTTGTCAAAATCCTTTTTGAATTGTGATGCCCAGAACTGGACACAGTATTCCAGGTGGGGCCTAAGCAAAGCAGAATGAAATGGCACTATTACTTCCCTTGATCTAGACACTATACTTCTCTTAATGCAGCCTAGAATTATATTGACCTTTTTAACTGCTGCTGCTGCTGCATCACATTGTTAATTCACATTCAACTTGTGGTCTACTAGGACTTCTAGATCCCTTTCACTTATAGTCTTATTCAACCTGGTGTCCCCCATCATATATCTATACATTTCATTTTTCTGCACTTGTGCAGTACCTTACATTATTCCATGTTGAAATTCATTTTGTTAGCTTTGGTCAGCTTTCTAATCTATTAAGGTCATTTTGAATTTTGATCCTGTCTTCTGGGGTATTAGCTACTCCTCCTAATCTGGTGTCATCTGCAAATTTAATAAGCATGCCCCTTATTCCTTCATCCAAGTAGTTGATAAAGATGCTGCATAGGGCCCAGGACAGAACCCTGTGGCACCCCACTTGCTCCCTAATGTGAGAGAAAGAAAATGTCCCTTTGCTGTATTCTTCCCCATATTCACATATCCTGAAGGTGCTATGAATATTCATAATTATTCATTCCTAGATTTAAAAGTGAGTTTCCGGACATTCAGGAAACCTTATTGAGAAGAACAATAGTTCTTCACAGTGATAATTATCCAGTTTTCTCCTAGTATCTCAACATCCCAAAACATTGTGAAGAAATTAGTCTGTGGAAAAAAATGTTCAAGATTTTTTTGCACAGGAAACTCATTTTGTACTATGAGGAATCCTGTTTTTCAACCTGGCAATGAATAAATCCAAATATTCTCTCCACCCCATCTCCATGTTACACAGAAATTCTTCATTGTTCCCATTGTCATACTACACATCCATAATTGCTCTATGGCTTTTGAATGGTGTTAATCCTATGCCAAGAGTGAGAAATCTATTCTGCCTAAAGTCTACATTTGGCTTCAGAAATATTCTCAAGGCCAAATTCCAGTGGTAGACAAATGCAAAAATAAAATAAAAATAAAAATACATGGTGAAATCAAAATTCCAGCACATTTTAGCTCCAGCTCTTTTTGCCAGTTGGTAAGCCTTAATAGAGGCATTTCAACTTTTTAGAATTGGAGGAAAACCTCATACAGAAGCTGGGAAATCACAAAATAATGGTATTATGAGAACAGGAAAATCCCAAAAGGCTGGATTCAGACTGCAGAACTGAGGTTCTCCAACTCTGAATTGGATCAATGCAGATGTTCAACCTAAACTATGAAGGTGTATATATATGTAGGGAGCACTGCCTCAAAAACCTCTTTCCTTTCTGTGCTCAAACTTCCCATGATGATGTAGAAGCTATGAAGAGGTCTTCTATATGTGTTTACTTGAATGCAAGTAGGTGCAAGTGGTACCCTAATTTAGGGAAGACTAATAAATGTAGAAAACCAAAGATGTACAGAAACCCCCTTCCCACTTCCAGATCAATATGGGAAAGTTGAGACTGGGGAGAATGGTGTGTGCATGAACTAACTGTACCTCACATATTAGGCTGAATATCTGTGCAAGAATATTCTCTGTGTGCTGTTATATGAAGTCATGCGATTGATGCTGAGAAACATTTCTACAAGTGGTATGGAGTGGCTGCCCAGTGGCATGTTGGTGTCTTGCCAAGTGGTTTGGTCCTTCACTTGAGTAATCTTTCAATCCATTTCACTATCACTAGCATGGAAACACAATCAGACCAATGCACAGACCCAGGATCATATATTTGGTGGGACATATTTAAAAGAATTGCAGTATGATTTTGTCGTATTGAGTTTCTCCACCATAGCACAAGCAGACATGAAGATTGGAAACCCAAGATTTGCTCACACATGCATGCATGCAGAAAGTGTCTGTTTTCAGAGAGGGATGACACAAAGCTATGACTTCTTGCTGCATAGGAATAGCCACAAGCTTTGCCAAGAGGGTATTAGCATAGAAGTGGATTGAATGGTGGATACAATACAGAGCTGACAAACTGAAGCAAGACCCCCTTACAAAATGCATTCATGAAAGTTATCTGAATGCATTATATTTTCTGCAAGGAGATGGGATACAGATACAGGTTGAGATACAGGTGGAGTTTTGTCCCTAAGATACCCGAAGCAGGGATTTCAGTGGAAGCTGGGATTTTTCCTCCCCTGTACTGACAGGTTGTATGTGCCTATGTTCTCTCTTTTGACACTTAAAGATAGACTGACTTTTGGTTCTCTTTTGGATGGGTGGCATCCCATTTGCAACCATTTTAATCTTGCTCACTCAACCATTTTGAGGACAGGATTTAGGCTATTGTGGGGTTTGGATTCATCCCTTTCCCAAATCAAAGTGTTATTTTTCCACATTTTACCAGTGGCAAACAATGGGAAGGAAGGGGAGCATAATAAAGAGCAATTGAAATTTACCCTATGTGTATGCATATTTTCCCATTTCAGATATTGTTGCTGAAGAAAAAAAAAATAAGTGTCTAGTAGAGCATTTTAATATGTGAGAGAGGAAATTATGGCATAAATATCTCCATGACAGCCAAATGACCACATGGAATATGTTGTATCTAGGGCACCAGCACAAATCTAGCATGAGCAAAATCAATAGAACTGCGCAACAGTATTATTCTTACCATGGTGATTAATTGCAGAGCATCTAAACAATAGTTTATGTAGCTACATTAAAAGCAAAAGAGGGATCACATGTAAGCCAGAAGTCAATAGATGTAAACAAGATGAAAAGCTCACTCTCACTTGCTGTATCCAGGCAAGGAACAGGGCAAGTAGGATGGTGAAAATCCTGACCCTTTGCTCCTTTGCTTAGAGGTGAATTGGAAGTGTGAAGAACATTTTGCCCTGAGCTGAGGAAAGAAAAATATAAAGAAGAATATTTCTCTAAAGAAGCATAAACTGTTGAGGCTGAGAAACAAGGCACTTCAGAACATCAGCGTGCAATGCAAGTGACCAGGACTTAAAAGGCATAACAAGCAGTGGCTCAGAGGGATGTAATATGCTTTTAAAAATCGCTGAGGAGAAGAGGGCCTCATGCTAAGCCACATTATGGATGCCCCCCTAACAAAGAAGATCAGAATCTTAGGCAACCAAACCCTGCGAAGTCATCTTGTAACATACTGCAGGAAACAAGAATCCTAGGAGAAGAACAGGATTCTCCATTATCAATTAGATGCTGAATCTACTCCAGGTTTCAGCCAGTACTTTGCAGGAGCCATCAAGGGCCCTGTCTCCGTGTGCCAAGGTACTCTGGAGGCAGCCGGGAGTATTCAGGCTCCATAGCTGCCCCTGTTATCTAGCCCTCCATTTCTACACTGGGTCAGCTGTCTGCATAGGCATCCCATTGAACTGCTCAACACATCCTCCACCACTGCAGGTAGCTCACTTCTGAGTGCAGAAAGGATGACCTGCAGTGTCATTGTACAAATCCTAGGTAAGGTGTTTTTTTTAATGTGTTGTAATGGGATGCAGTGGCGCAAGTGGTTAAGTCGCTGACTTTGTTGATTGCAAGATTGACAGGTTGGCAGTTCAAGGCCCAGGTACCTCCTGATGGGGTGAGCTCCCTTCACTAGTCCCAGCTTCTGCCAACCTAGCAGTTTGAAAGCAAGCAAATTCAAGTAGGTAAATAGGTACTATTCTGGTGGGAAGGTAAATAGCGTTCTGTGCAATCATACTGGCCACATGATCACAGAGTAGTCTCTAACAACACTGGCTCTTCAGCTTAGTAACAGAAATGAGCACCACCCCCTATGGTCAGACAAGACATGACAAGCTTACCATTACCTTTAAAGTTGTTATACCGTAGTTCTGTTGTGAAACAGCACAGACATCATCCAGACTGCTCACACCAAAAACATTGTCAACATTGTTGGAAATACATAAATATTGTGTGATAATGGAAAGAGCTGTTCATTTGCTAAGTATTATGCAATCAGTGTTGCAGCTCATGTAGTTACAGCTCAAGTATTAGTAATGCAGTACTTGCTATCAGTATTGATACTTAATCTCTTAAAGCCCCCAGTGGTACTTAAAGTTCCCCAGTGAATTATCTCATTTTATATATTACATTTTAATAAATTAATTAAGAGGACCACTAATGCATAATCTAGTTTATCTACATGGTCCAGAGGTAGCTCTCTGGCTTTGAGCCAATCTCAGAAACACTAAGGAAAAGCTTTTCCATGTAACTTTCCATCTTTCCCCACAGCTTTCAAATTTTTAATATAAAACTATATAACACAGAAGAGTTACCAAAAGATATGAGGATAATTGCACTGTTAGCTATACAGATGCAAGCTCTGATTCCACCAGATGTCATAGTTTTGGTGTGAAAAAGAATCTTAAGTGGTACCCCGGGATACGAATGCGCCGCCTTACGAAATTTCCGGGTTACGAAAAAAATCAATTGAAAAAAACTGTTCCGGGTTACGAAGGTTATTTCGGGTTACGAAAGAAATTTTGGTGCTTTTCGGCGCTTATTCGCACCAAATCGCGGCTTTTCCCCATTAGCGCCTATGGGTTTTCGGCTTGCGAAAGCCTTTCGGGTTACGAAAGCGGCGGTGGAACGAATTACAAAATAAAAAGGAGAAGAAGGGAAAAAGGGGAGAAAAGTAAAAAGGGTTGGAGTAAAAAGGGAAAGGAAAAGAAAGGTGGGAAAAGAAAAAAATAGAAGGAGTAAGGTGAAAAGTGGGAAGAAAAAGGGGTAAAGCGGATTGGGGAGTGGTAAAGGGGGGAAAGGGAAAACAGGAAAATAAAAAAAAAAAAAAAAAAAAAAAAGTGAAAGAAAAAGGAAAAAAAATAAAAAAAAAAAAATAAAAAAAAAAAAAAAAAAGAAAAAAAAAAGGTGAAAGAACGAAAAAGACAGAAAAAAAATAAAGGGAAAGAAATAAAACAAAAGGTGAGGAATAAAAAAAAATAAAGTAAAGTAGAAAAAAAAAGAAAAAATCACAAAAGAAAAAACAAAAAAAAAAGTGAAACGAAAGAAATAAAAGGAAACAAAACAGTGGGAGGAATAAAAAAAGAAAAAAGAAAAAAGAGATTAGGGAAAAATAAACATAAAACAGGAACAAGAAAAAGAAAAAAAAAAAAGAAAATAAAAAATAAAAAAGAAAAAATAAAAGGAGGGAAAGAACGGAAAAAAAAAAAAAGAAAAAATTAAAAGGGAAAATAACAGAAAAAAAAAAAAAAAAAAAAGAGGAAAAAAAAGAAATGAAAAAAGAGAAAAAGAAAAGAAGAAGAAAAACAGAAAAAAAAAGAAAATATAAAAAAAAGGAAAAGTGGTTATAAAAGAAATGAAGTAGAAAGAATACAAAGGCAAAACAAAAAACAAAAAGGGAAGAATAAAAAAAAAAAGGAGAAAATGGGAGAAGAGAAGTAATAATGGGAGGAGAAAAAAAAAAGAAACGAAAAAAAAGGAAGATAGAAAAAAAAAAAAACAAGTGAAAAAAAAAAAGAAGAAAAAAAGAAGAGAAAAAAAAAATGGAAATGAAAAGAGAAAAAGGGAAAAAAACAGCCAAAGAAAAGAAAATAAAAAAAGAAAAAAACAAAAAAAGGAGGGAAAAAAAGGAAAAAAGAATAAAAAAAAAAAAAAAAAAAATACGAAAAAGAAAAAAGTAAAAGAAAAAAAAAAAAAAAATAAAAATAAAAGAAACAGGGATAAGGCAAAAGGGGTTAGGGAAGAGTTGAAAAAAGCGAAAGATGGTAGACAAGGTAAGAAAAAGTAAAAAACTGTATGAAGAAAAAGAAAGGAAGGAAGAAAAGAGAAAATAGGAGAAAAAAAAAAGATAAAAAGAAAAATAAAAAAAAAAAAAAAAAAAAAAAGGAAAGAAAATAAGAAGAGTAGAAAAAAAAAGAAATGCGAAAGAAAAAAGAAGGAAAAAAGGAAAAGAAGAAAAAAAAAAAAAAAAGAAAAAAAATAGACAAAATAAGGAATGAAAAAGTAAAGAAGGGAACACTATAAAAAAAAGAAATAAGAAAGAAAAAGGAAAGAAAAAAGGAAAAGAGAGGAAGTAAAAGGGAAAGTGGAAAAAAAAAAAAACGAAAAAAAGGAAGAAACCAAAAAAAATAAAAAGAAAAGAAAAGAATAAAAGAAAAAAAAAAAAGGAAAAATAACAAGAATGAATGAAAAAAAAAAAAAAAAAAAAGAAAGAAAATAGAAAGGACAGGGAAAAAAAAAAAAAAAATGAAAAAGATATAAGACGATAAGAAAAAGTGAGAAAAAATAAAAGGAAAAGCAGGAGGGAGAAAAAGAAATACGAGAAAAACAGAAAAAAAAGAAAAAAAGATAAAATGGATTGAAAAAAAAAGAAGGAGAAAGGAAAAAATAAAAAAAAGAAAAAAGGAGAAAAAAAAAAAAAAAAGTAGCGAGGAAAGGACGGGAAGGAGACAGTGACGGAAAGTGGAAATGAGAGGGACAAAAAAGGAGGAGAAAAGGGAAAGAGGAAAAAAAAGGGAAAAGAAAAGAAAAAAAAGGAAAGAGAAAGGAGAAAGAGAAAAAAAAAAAAAACCCAAAAAAAAAAAAAAAGAAAAAAAAAGAGAAGGGAAGGGGGAAGAAGCAAATGAGAAGTGAGAGGGAAATAAAAAAGGATAAAAAAAAAAGGAAAAAGACAATGAAAAAAATGAAAAAAGAAGGAGTGAATAGAGGAAGAAATAAAAAGAGAGAAAGGTAAAAAAAAGTAACAAGATAAGAAGATGAAGGAAGGAAAAAGGAAAAAAGAAGAGGAACAAAAAAAAATAAAAGAACAAAAAGGGAAAAGAGAATGACAAACAAGAGAAAAAAAGAAAGGGAAAAAAAAGAAGAAAAAAAAAAGAAAAGAAAAAGGAAAAGAAAGGAGAAAAATAGAGGACTAAGAGAAAAAAACTATGAGAGAAATGAAAAAAAAAAAAAACGGGAGAAAGAAAGAAAAACCACGAAAGGGTAAAATAAAACACAAAAAGAAGGGAAAGATGAAAACGAAAACGGATAAAAAAAAAAAGAAGAAGGATAAAATAAAAAATCATAATCTAAAAAAAAATAAAAAAAATGTAGGATAGAAAAAAGAAAAAAAGGAAAAGAAAAAGAAATAAAAAAAAAGAAAAAATGGAAAAAAAAAAAAAAAATAAAAAAAAAGGATAGGGAAGTACACGGAATAATAAAAGAATGATAAAAGAAAAAAATAAAAAAAAAAATGACAAAGATAAAGAGCAGGTGTGGGACAGGGGAAAAAAAAAATATAGGGGGAGGAGAGGGGGGAAGAATAAGGGGGGAAAAAAAAATGAACCGTAAAATAGAAAGAAAAGGAAAAAAAAAAAAAGAAAAGTAAGGAACAAACGAAAGAAGGACAAAAAGTAAAAGGGAAAAGGAAATGAAAAAAAAAAAAGCTAAAAAATAAAGAAAAGAGTAAAACAAAACATAGGTGTGAAACCAAGACAAAAAAAAGAAAAGAAAGAAAAAAAAGAGAAGGTGGACAAGAGAAAATAAGGAACAAAAGGGGGAAAAGAAAGGGAGGAAAAAAAAAAGTAAGGCAAGAGGGATAAAGGGAGACAGAAAGATAAAAAAGAAAAAAAAAAAGTAAAAAAGAAGGAAAAGAAAAAAGGAACAAGAAGAAAAAAGAAAGAGAGAAAGAAAAAAAGAAAAAAGGACAGGTTGGTAGAAGGAGGAAAAAGGAAAAAAACACAACATAACTGTAAAAATGAGGGAAAATAAAGGAAAAAAACAAAAATGAAAGTAGAAATAAAATAAAAAGCGAATAATATAAGCCAAAAAAAAAAGGAACTGCAAATAAAGGTTAAAGGGGGGGGGAAGAGGGGGAAAAAGGGGGGGGGTAAGGGGGAAAAGGAAAAAACTAAAAAAAGGTATAAGCAAGAGAAAAATATGGAATGAGGAAACGAAAAAGAGAGGGAAGAGGGAAAAAAAAAGGAAAAAAAAAAAAAAGAAGAAGAAAAGAGGGAAAAAGAATAAGGGGGAAGAGAAGAAAAAATGAAGAAAACAGAAAGAAAGAAGGAAAAAAAAGAAGGGGAAAGAGTAAAAGAAAAAGAGAAATGGAAAATAAAAAAGGGAGGAAAAAAAAAGGGAAAAAAAAGAAAAAAAAAGAGGAGAAAGACAAAAGACAGAGGAAGAGGAAAAAAAGAAAAAGAAAGACCAACAAAAAAAAAAAAATGAAAAAAAAAAACGGGGGAAGGGGGAGGGAAAAAAGTGGTGAAAGGCAGAAAGGAAAAAAAGAAATAAAAAAAAAAAAGGACGAACAAGAGAATAAAAAAGAGAAAAAGAAAGAAAAGAGAAGAAATAAAAGATATAAGGGTAGGAGAGAGGAAGGGGAAAGGAAGAAAGGACAAGAAGGAAAATATAAAGAAATATACAAAATATGGGAAGGGAAAAAGGGCAGGGGAAAGAAAAAAAAACAAAGAATGAAGAAAAGAAGAAAAAAAAGGGCAACAAAATAGGAATGGATAGAAGGTAAATGGAAGGAAAAGGCCATTAAAAATGGAAAAAAAAAAAAAAAAAAAGAGAAAACGAACAAAGGAAAAAAAATAAATGTAGAAAAACACGAAAAAGGAAAAAATGAAAACAAAGGGGGACGATAAAAAAAGTAAGAGAAATAAAAGAAAGTAAAAGAAAAAAAAAGAATAGTAACCATAAGAAAAAAAAATAAAAAAAAGGAGAAAAAAGAAGGGGGAAAAACGGGAGAAAAAAAATTAAAGAAAGAAAAAAGAAAAAGAGAAAGAAAGAAGGAGAAACGGAAAAAAAAAGAAAAAATGGAAAAGAGAATAAAATTGAAAAAGAAAAAAAAAGGAGAGGAAAGGAAAATAAAATGAAAAAATAAAAAAAAAAGAAAGGTATAAAAAAAAAAAAGAAAAAAGGAGAAGAAAAAGAAGTGGTGGGAAGGGGAAAAAAAAAAAAGAGGAGAAATATGAAAAAAAAAAATAAAAGGAAAAAAAAAAAAATAAAAAAAGTAAAAAAGGAAAAAAAAAAAAAATGGATAAAGAAATAAAAAAAATGCAAAAGGAAAAAAAAATAAACAATAAGAAAGGGGGGGGAAAGAAAGGGATAAGAGGGGGGAAAAAAAAATAATAAGCAAGGGGGAAGAAGGGGTACAAGTAAGGGTAGGGGGGGAACGAGGGGCAAAAACAAAAAAAATAATAAAAAAAAAAAGAATAATAGAAAAAGAAAAGAAAAAGGGTAAAGGAAAAAAAAAAAAAAGAAAAAGTAAAAAAAAAAAAAAAAAAGAAAGTAAGGCGTTAAAGAGAATGGAACAAAAAAAAAAAATAAGAAAAAAATAAAAAGAAATAAAGGAATGGGAAAGAAAGAAAAGGAAAAAAAGAAAGAATAAAAAAAAAAAAACAAAAGGAAAAGAATAAAATAAAAAACTAAGAAAAAAGGAAAACAAAAATATAAAAAAACATAAAAAGATAAAAAGGGGGGAAAAAAAAAGAAAAAAAAGAAAAAGAAAAAGGAAAAAAATAAGAAAAAACTAAAATATAGGAACAATAGAAGAAAAACAAAACAAACAGAAGAAGGGGGTGACAAAAAAAAAGGGAAGAAAAAAAAAAAGAAAAAAAAAAGAAAAGATACGAAAGAAAAGATGAAAAAAAAGAAAGAAAAAATAAAAAAAAAAAAGAAAGAGGAAGGAAAAAAAAGAAAATGAAAGAAAATAAAAAAAAAAGAATAACAAAAAAAAGAAGAAATAAGAAAAAGAAAAAGGCAACAGAAAGATAAACGCAAACAAAAAAAAAAAGAAGACGGAAAGGGGGGAAATGACAGGCGGAAAGGAGAAAAAAGGGGGAAGAATAAGGGTGTGGGAAACAAAAAAAAAAAGGGAAAGGGGAAAAAAAACGAAAAAAAAAAGAAAAAAACAAAGAAGTGAAAAAAACAGTAAAATTTGAACAAAAAGAAAGAAAAGAAAAAAATAGAAAGACGAGAATAAAGAAAAAAAAAAAAAAAAGAAAAAAAAAAAAGAAGGAACTGAGGGAGAAACGGAGGGAGGGAGAAAGCAAAAAAAATACAAGGGAAAGTGTAAAAAAGAAAAAAAGAATAAAAGGGAAAACACAAGAAAAAAAAAGAAAAGATGAAAAGAGAAATAAAAAAAAAAAAAAAAAAAAAGGAGGTAGAAAGGGACAAAAAAAGAAATAAAAAAAAAAACAAAAAAGGTAGAAAAGAAAGACTAGAAAAAGTGGGGGAAAAAAAACAAAAGGGAAACAAAGAAAAGAAAAAAGAACAAATCAAACAATAGGGGGAAAAAGGAATGAGAGAAATATGGTAAAGAAAGTGAGGAGTAGAGGAGGAAAGAGGGAAAGAGGAACAAAAGTAAAAAAAAAAAAAGAAGAAAAAGATAGAAAGAAAAGAAATGGAAAAAAAAAAGGAAAGATCAAGGGTACAAACAGAAAAAGAAAGAAAAAAGAAAAAGGAAAAAAAGAAAAAAAGAAAAACAAAAAACAAGAAAAAAGAAAACAAAGGGGAAAACAAAAAGGGGAAAGGGAAGGGTGAAAGGAAAAAAATAAAAAAAATACAAGGAAAAAAAAAAAAACAAGAGAAAAGAAAAGAAAATGAGAAAAAAGAAAAATACTACATTAAAGGGGACTAGGGGGGAGGGGGGGGAAGGGGAAAAAGTAAAGACCAAATAATAAAAAAAAAAGGGTGAAAAAATTGATAGATAAATATGAAAAAAAAAGGGGGTATAAGGGGAAGAGAGGGAAAACAAAAAAAACAAGAAAAAAAGAAAAAAAGGATAAAAAAAATAAAAAAACAAAAGAAAAAGGAGAAAGCAAAGGAGGAAAGGAGAAAATGAAGAAAAAAAAAGAAAAGAAAAACGATAACAGAAACTAGAAAAAAAGACCAAAAAAAAAAAAAAAACAACAGAAATAAACGGAAGAAAAAAAAAAAAAACCATAAAAAAAGGAATAAGGGGCAAACAAAAAGACTAAAAAAAAGGGAAAAAAAAAAATACAGGAAAAAACAAAAGGGAAAAGGAAAAATACGGAGGAAAAAAAAAATAGGGGGTGGGGTGAAAAAAAAGAAAGAAAAAGGGAAAGGGGAGGAAGAAAAAGGGAAAAAACACACCAAAGAGTGGGGAAAAAAAGGGTGTAATGAAGACAGAGGGGGGAAAGTGGAAGAAAGGAGAGAAAAGAAAGGGAAAAAAGAAAAAAAAGAAATAAAAAAAAAGAAAGGAAAAGAAGAGAAAGAAGAAAAAAGAAAAAGGGGGGGAAGGTAAAAGGGAAATAAAAAAAGGAAAGGGAAAAAAAAAAACACAAAAAAAGACGAAGGAAAAAAAGAAAAAAAAGTAAAAATAAATCGAATGAAAAAAAAAAGTAAAAGGAAAAAAAAAGGGGGAAAAAGAGAATATAGAAAGAAGGAAAAACAAGAAAAAAAAAAACGAAAAAACACAACCCAATAGAAGAAAAAGTACAAAAAGGATAGAAAAGGAAAGAAAAAAAAAAAAGAGGTAAAAAAAAAAGGAGGAAAGGGAGAATACAGAAGGAAAATAAGTGTAAAAAACAAGGGGGGGGGGTAAGGGAAGATAGGGAAGAAAAAAAAAAAATAGGACAAAAGAAACGAAATAAAGACGCGGAAAAAAAAAAATAAAAGGATGTGGGAGGGAGGGAAAAAGAAAATAGTAGTTCTAAAACAAAAAGGAAAAAAAAGAAAAAAAAACCAGGAAGAAAATAAACAAAGAAAGGAGAAAAAATGAGAAAAAAAGAAAGAAAGAAGAAGAAAAAAAAGAGCAGAAAAAAAGAAAGGAGAGGTAAGGGGGGAAAGAAAATAAAAATGAAAATAAAAACAGGGAAAAAGAAAGATAAGAAAAAAAAAAAAAGAAAGGAAAAAAAGGAACAAAAAAAAAAAACAAAAGAAGGAAATGGAAAAAAAAATAAGAAGAAAAAAAGGAGAAAAAGAAAAAGGAAAAAAAAAAAAAGGGGGGAAAAGAGAAAAGGAAGGAGGAAAAAAAGAAATAGTAAAAAATAAAATAAAAAATGGGAGTAAAAAAAAAGCGAAAATAGAGACAAAAAAAAAAAACTAAAATAAAACAAAAGAAAAAAAAAGGTGGTGGAAAAAAAAAAAAAAAGAAAGAGAAAAACAAAAAAGAAAAACACAAAAACAGAAAAAGGAGGAAAAAGAAACAAAAAGGGGTGGAGGACAAAAAAAAGAAAAACAAAACAAAAGAGAATGGAAAAAGGAAAAAATCAAATGGGGGGGAAAAAAGGAAAAGGAACAAAAAAAAAAAAAGAAGGGAGGGAAAGTGACACAAAAAAAGGAGAAGGAAAGAAGAAAAAGAGATAAAAAAAAGAAGAAGAAAAGAAAAAAAAAAGTAAGAAAAAAAAAGAGAAAGAAGAAAGAAAAAAGAAAAAGAGGGGGAGAAAGGGAGAGGAAAACGAAATAAAATAAAGGAGAAGGAAGAAAGAAAAAAAATAAAAAAAGACAATGAAAAAGAAGAGAGAAAGAATGAAAAGGAAGGAGTAAAAAACAAGGGTGGAACAAGAAAAAAAATTGGGAAAAGTTAGAGATCAAAGGGATAAGAAAAAAGGAGAAAAAAAAAGAAAGGTGAGAAAAAAGATGAATGTAAAAAAAGGAAAAAAAAATAGAAGGAAAAAAAGAAAGGAATAAAATGAAAAGGGGGAAGGGAAAGTAAAGAAAAAAAAGGTAGTGGGATAAAAAAAAAGAAGGGGACAGAAATAAAGGGGGGAAAAAAGTGGGGGGGGGATGGGAAGGGAAGGTGGGGGTTGGGGAAGGAAAAAGGAGTGGGTGGTGAGAAAAAAATATTGGGGTGGAAGGAAAAAAAGCAAGAAAAAAACGAAAGAAAGATGAAATAGTTATAAAAACAGAAAGGGATAAAAAAAAAAAAAAAGAAAAAGAAAAAGAAATAGAAAGAAAAAGGGAAAGGGAAATTAAATAAAAGAGAAAAAAAATGGCTAAACGGGTGAAGAAAAAAAAACAAGAGAAAAAAGGAGACAGGGAAGAGGAGGGAGGGGGAAAAGAAAAACAAACAGGAAAGAAAGAAAAAAAGGGGGGTGGGAGGGTTGAAGTGAAAGAACAAAAAAGAAGGAAAAAAAGAAGAAGAAAAGGATATAAGAAAAAAAAAGGAAGAAAAAAACAAAAAAAAAAATGTGAAAAGGAGTAAAAAAAAAAAAAAAAAGAAAGAAAGAAAAACCTAAAAAAAAGAAAATAAACAAAAAGAGAAAAATAAATAAAAGGAAAAAAAGAAAAGAAAACAAAAGAAAGAAAAAGGAAAAGGAAATGAAAAAGGAAAAAAAAAGGAAAGAAAAAAGGGAAAGGAAAAGGGCAAATGAAAGAGAAAGGTAAAAAAAAAAAAGAGGAAAAAAAAAAAAAAAAAAGAAAAGGAATAGAAAAAGAAAGAAAAGAAGAATAAACAGAAAAAAAAAAAAAAAAGACGGAAGAATGGGACAGGGAGTAGAGGAAAAAAAAAAAAAAATAAAGATATAAGAAAAAAATAAAGAAAAAAAAAGGAGAATGTAAATAGGGTAAAAAGAAGGACGAGGGTGTGAAGGTGAAAAAAAAAGAAAGAAATCAAAAGAAGAAAAAAAAAAAAGAAAAATAAAAAAAACAGAAAAAAAAAGGGGAAAGAGAAGAATGAAAAAAAGATAAAAAAGAAAGAAAAAAAAAAGGGGTGGTAGGAAGACCAGAAGGGAGAGAAAAAAGGGGATAAAAAGAGGCAAAAAAAAGTAAATGAAAAAAAAGGGAGAGACAAAAGAAACAGAGAAGGAAAAAATAAGAAAAGAAAAAAAAATTGAGATAAAAAGAGAGGAAAAAAATGGGGAAATATTGAAGATAAAAAGAAATGAAAAAAGAGAGAAAAAAAAAGAAAAACAGAACGAAAAAAGGTGGAAGGAAAAAGGAAAAAGACAACAAGAAAATGAAAAAGAGTTTAAGATAAAAAAAAAAGGGAGAGGGAAAAGCAAAAAAAGAAAAAAAAAAAGGGGAAAAAAAGAGTAAAAAGAAAATAAAAAAAGAGGAGAAAAAAAGAAGTAAAAAAAAACAAAAAGGGAAGGATGAAGGGGGGAGGGGGGAAAAGAAACCAGGGGAAAGGAAAACAAGAATAGGGGAAAGGTGGCAAAAAGCAAGAAAAAATAAAAATGTAGAAGAAAGAGAAAGAAAGAGAAAAATAAAAGAAAAAAAAAAAAAGGGGAAAAAAAGAAAAGAAAGGAAAGTAAAGTAAATAAAAGAAAGAAAAAGGGAAAAAAAGAAATGGGGGAATTGAAAAAATAAAGTAAAGAAAAGAAAAAAAAGAGGAGAAAAAGAAAAGTAAAGAAAATAAAATGAAATAAAAAAAAAAGTAAAAGGGAAGAAAAAAAAAATATAAGTGGAAAAAAAAAAAAGGAGAAAGGAACAATAGAAAAAGAAAAAATAATAAAGAGGGAAAAAGATAAAAAGAAAAAGGGAAAAGGAAACAAAAGAAGGAAAAAGGGACAAACGGAAAAGAAAGGAAAAGAAAAGAAAGAAAGAAGGGAAAAATAAGGAAAAAAAAAAAATAAAAAAGAAAAAATTAAGGAGAATAAAAACGCGACCCGTTTCTTGAAAAAAAAAAAGAGTAAAAAATGGGGGGGGAGGAAAAAAAAAAAAAGGTGGGGGGGGAATGTGGGGAAAAGAAAGAAAGAAAACAAGAAAAGAAAATAGTAAGATACAAAAAAAGAAAGGGATGGAAAAAGAAAAGGGGGGGAAAACAATGAGAGAGGGGGTGGGGAAGGGAAGAGTAAATAAAAAAAAAAGTGAAAGAAAATAAAAAGGACAGAAAGAAAAAAAAAAGGAACAAAGAGGGATAAGGTAGTAAAGAAAAAAAAAACAAGAAAGGAAAAAAAGAAAATAGAAGAGACGAAATAAAAAAAAAAAAGAAATAAAAAATGAAAGTGAAGAAACATAGAAAATATAACACAAAAAAATATAAAAGGAAAACAAAAACAAAGGAGGGGTAAGGGGGAAACGGGCAAAAGAAGAAAAAAAAGGAAAAAATGAAGAAGAAAAAAAAATAGGGAGAAGGTAAGAAAAGTAAAAAAACAGAAAAATTAAAAAATAATAAGAAGGGGGGGGGGGTAACAAAAGAAAAACAAAAAAAGAGAGAAGGAGAACATAAAGAAACAGATTAAAAGAAATCCAAAAAAAAATAAAAAAGGAAAGAAAGAAACAGAAAAAAAAAAAATATAAAGAAAAAGAAGGACAGGGAAAGAAAAGAAGAGGAAAAAACCCAAATAAAAAGAAAAAAAAAAAAAAAAAAAGAAAAAATAAAGGATAGAAGAAAAAAATAAAAAAACAAAAAAAAAAATAAACAGCAAGAAGAAAAAATAAAAAAGGAAAAGAAAAGTGAAAAAATAAAAGGAACAAACAAGAAGAGGGATAGGAGGAAGAAAAGAAAAAAAAAAAAAGGGAAGAACAAAATAAAACAAAAAAAAAAAAAAAAAGAAAAAAAAAAAAATAATAAAAAAAGAAATTTTTAGGAACAAAAAAAATTAAAACGTTGTTTATTTTGTAATTTTAGAAATAAAACTAATAAATAAAAAATATATTAACTAATAAATAATTTTAATTAAATTTATTGTTTAAAAAGAAAAAAATTAAAAAAATAGGTTAATAAAGGTTGGTTGTGTAAAACTATTTTAGAGAAAACAAAGGGTTAAAATAAATAAAAACAATAAATTTCAAAAAAATAAAAAAATCCAAATGTTTATATTTACAAAAAAAAAAAATAAAACATAAAAAATAAAAAAACAAAAAAAAATAAAAAAAAAAATCAAAATAATCAAAAAAATCTTTTAAAAAAAAATAATAAAAAAAAATTAAAAAAAAAAAGAAAAATTATTAAACAAGACCCAAGGGAATACTAAAATGCCCTTAAAAGCCCAATAATATTCCAGGCCTAAGCTCTAAGTATGGATGAACCCCTAAAAAAAAATAAACTAAATAAAAAAGCTCCTAGTACAAAATGAGAGACACAAAGAATAATGAAATGTTATTCCTAAAGAATAATGGCATCAAATGGATAATTAAGAGGCCATTTCTAAGCATACTTTCCTGGGTAAGACCTTTGAAGCACAATGGACCTTGACTAGGGTTGCCATATTCTCAACAACCAAAACTGGGACAAAATGTAGGACAAAATTTAGCCCAAAATGTAGGACAATTAGGACAAATTTACTCCAAAATGGACAGCAACCTAAAAGCAACAAAAATCTAAAATTAATAATCTTAATTATAGAGATCTTGTTGCACCTCTAAGACTAAATGCATCTGAGGAAGCAGACTCTTTCAGTTAATATAATAATAATAATTTTTTAAAATAATCTTTATTAGAATTATATACAAATTAAAAAGAGTATATGTTGCTTACATAATAATATATCAGCTTCCTATACCCCTCAATTCCCCCCCCCCATTCTATTATTATAGTTCTGTTACCCATATTAGCTACATACACACATTCCTCCGTAGGGTTAAATTATCATCCCCTTTGTCTCTCAATTACTAACACCTCTCTAGCTTATCTATCTAAGATTATAAACTTATCATTCATCTTTCGCTCATACAACAAGACGGTTATCTCACCACCTCATTCCCTTCTTTCCCTTAAGCTTATTATCTTAGTTTCCCCTTTATATATAATTTCCTCAAGTTTAACCAAATTGGTTCTTCCTCTTTCTTACATCCTCATTGAACTTCATTGTCAATAAATCCACTTTCTACACCTCTAAACTTTTCTCCAGCCAGTTTTCTATCTCCAGTATATCTTTATTTCTCCAAAATTTTGCGAGTGTAATTCTAGCTGATGTGATTAAATATAATAAAGGTTTAAATTTTTTTCTTTTATTCTTTGTTTTCTACTACTATTTCAATAGGTACATTTCCATAGTAACATCGGGAAGTCCAATTGTACTATTTTTTTTTTTTCGTTTTGTGCACTTCTATCCAAAATTTATGAACTTTGGGGCATGTCCACCACCTATGATATAGGCTTCCAACACTTTTCACGCACTTCCAACAATTGCCTTTTTCACTTTATACATATTACTAATTGTTGGAGGAGTTAGTACCACTGTACAACATTTGTATTAGTTTTCCTTTATATCTGAACATATGTAAATTTTAGATCTTGTTCCCATGCTCTCCCATGCTTCAATCAATTCTTACTATATTTTGTGCCCAGTGTATGCATTGTGTTTATTTGTTCTTGTCTAATTCTAGCTTTAATAACAAAATATCAAATTAGAATTTCTTTTTTCCTTTGTCTATATAATCAATCTTCTAGTTCTGTCTTTTTTTTTTAAGTTATTCCAAATTGTTTTTCATCTGTTTTTAATCTTCTGTTAATTGGTAATTCAACGTAACCAATTTATAATAAGTCCTCCCTGTTCAACTCTCTCCCTTGTTTTTAAAATTATTTTCCGTCTTTCATTTTCAGAATATTCTTGTATTTAAGCCAAATCCTTAACCTTCTAGAAGGGATAGGATTAGGGATTTAGAATAAATTTTTTTTA
>NC_056522.1:101095828-101131774 GCF_019175285.1 Sceloporus undulatus | reverse complement strand
TAATAATAATAATAATAATAATAATAATAATAATAATAATAATAATAGAATTAAGGGACATGTAGATTTTGGAGCATCTCTAAGACTAATGCATCTGAGGAAGCAGACTTTCAGTTAATAATAATAATAACAATAATAGAATTAAGGGACATGTAGATCTTAGAGCACCTCTGAGATTAAATGCATCTGAGGAAGCAGACTCTTTCAGTTAATAATAATAATCGAATTAAAAGACAGAGTTTTTGGAGCTCCTGTGAGTCTGAGACTAAATGCATCTGAGGGGGTGTGTGTGTGTGTGTGTGTGTGTGTGTGTGTGTAAACACACATATTTGTGTGTATATGTGTGAGTGTGTGTATATAAAGGGTGTGTATGTATATGGGTGCGTGCATATATATGTGTGTGTGTGAGAGAGAGAGAGAGAGGGAGGGAGGGAGGGAGGGAGGGAGAGGGAGAGACCAGGCTCCCTTCACTTTCTCTTCCTCCTCCAAGTTCTTCTTTGTCTCCTTCTTCTTCTTGAGGAAGGGAAGGGAAGGGAAGGGGAGCTGGACTTGTTGGGTTGTATACACACAGAGAGAGACACACACAAGAACCAAAGAGGGAGGCAGGCATGCTCCCGTCGTTCCTCAGCGGCAAGTCCTTTCCCTTCTTCCTCCTCAAGGAGACAAAGAAGAACTTGGAGAAGTTGAGGGGAAAGGAGGGAGCCTGGCCCCCCTCTCTCTTTCTCTCTCCTTCCCTGCTGCTTGCACTCCCTTCAGAGCGAGGGAGAGGGGCTGCAGCTGACCGGCCCCCATCCCACTCTCAGCCGAGAGTGAGCTAGCTTGCCTGCTGCCTGCCACCACAGCTGAGCAGGGAAGTGAATGGGGTCACAGAGAGCCAGTGGGAGGAGAGGGAGAGGCTTCAGGGGTGGGCTTTTTCAGCTCCTCCATCCTCATTGCCCAAGGCCAGAGGAGGAGGAGCTTTCCCTATTAACAGCCGGGAGAAAGCGACTGCAGGCCAGAGGAAAGTTCCGACCCGGGACTTGTAATAAAAACCGGGCGGGGACATTTTAAGACCCCAAAACCTGTGCAAGTCCTGGGTAAAAGCGGGATATAGCAACCCTACCTCTGACTAAAAGTACAAAGGCATGACAGAAATTGCCTGGCATGTATTTCCAAAATGCTAAATCTTCCAGAATAGACAAGTAACCACCCCAATTTTAAATGCATTTATACATTTGTTATTAATGTCCCTGTCCAATGTTTGCAATGAGTTCTTACTTCAAGCAATATTCCACCTTCGTGAAAAATATATAAAATAATTTTGAATAAAGCAGATATAAATAATATATTTAGAGATGTGTATTAAGTAGCCAAGTTCACATCTGAGAATAGATGCAGTTTTGGTCCTAGCAGACGATTAATGGGCAGTGTTGGAAAGACATGATCTTTTACATGTCCACTCAGAAGTAAGTCCCATTAAATACAAATAGACTAGTCAAGCCAGTAAGTATGGCCCACTCAAGGTTGCTTTTGTGGCTCTCAACTCATCCAAACTGCACATTTTCTGCGGGGCATAAAGGGAGAATTGGCTGGAAGTTTCCAGAAGAGGCAATCCACTTTTTAAAGAAACTTCAGGAGCCTCCATAGTACTTCACTGTATATTTTTTTAAAAAACTTTTTGTTCAAAACAAAAAGTGTACCTCCAGCAATTTCTGCCTTTTGATTACAGTTCTGGCATTTTGGACAGCCCCTGCAACCTCTCCAAGGGTCTGAGGACCATAAGAATTGGACCCTCGACCTAACAAGTTGCCCATCTCTGTAGTATATTGATGCAGAATTTCAGTGTAACAGCTCTACACCAGGATTAAGAAGAAAAATGATCCTGACTCATTTGTAATCTGGTCCATTTACATAGACAATACATATGCTGGGGAGCATCTTTAATGGCTTTTCAAATGAACCTTGTAGCCTATGCATGGTTCAGTACCATATTCTTGAGAATATGAATACATTGCATAGCTACTTTTAGAAGCCGTAAGTCATATCAGCAGACACAATAGAGGTTCCCAGGTCTTTGTGAAAGGATTAAAACTTTTACATTTTTACATTTAAAATCATAACACTGTCAGCTATCACTGTTAGCAGTGATGAAACACTGGGCCACCAGTGACTGTCAGATACACAGGGTTTGATTCTTTCAATCTCATTTTCTCAAGAAAGAAAAGAACCTCTCTTTGTAAAATTTGGGGGTTTACAGTTGGAAATACTATGTACGGGAGGTTTCTTGGGGATGAGGGCTTGTTTATTTCTCTCTTATATATCTGTGTGAGTCAACACATACCCAGATGGCACTATATGTATGATAAAATAACGATTTTTAGATTACCTGTAATGACTCTAAAAGAGCAAGCATTCAGATGCAAGCAAGAATTTTTAAAATAGGATTAAACAAATACTCAGAGGTCAACAATTCTAAATACCTTGTTAGATCAAGTTGCCATGACCCCAACTTCATTGGCCCTTTGAGCAGAGCATCAAATGGAGTTTTTGAACCCAGTACTTTGACCATTCACTCCTCTACCTCCTATCCTAGATGGGAATGTCAAGGGGGATGGAGTAGCAAAGTGTGTATCCAACTGCTGCTTTCTGGAAATGCAAAATTAGGGTGATTTTGCTCACATCTCCATTCAGGAAAGAAACTGTGTTAAAGGAGAGGGGGAAGAAGTGCACACATATACAGACACACCAGTCTAGCTTTCTGGTGTTCAAATGCTCTCGACTCCTTGGACTGCCATTTTCTCTGGCTAAGAATTGCTTCCAAGACTTCACCTTTTAAATTGGCTTAACACACACACACACACACACACACACACACACACACACACACACACACACACACAGTTTAACATTAAAAGCCCACTCTTTCCAAATCAGAAATGAATTTCCAGCCACTTGTTTGTTTGGTATTTCTGGCTAAAACTGCTACTCCCATCTGTGCCTTAGTCCACATGGAGCTCGCAAAGTCTAACAGCATCCCATCTACCAAGTATTTACTTTACCATTCTCCTGCCTTCAGACTCCCAGGCTGTGTAAACCAGATATTGGCCTGTTACAGACAGCCAAAATAAAGCTGCTTCGAGTCACAGTGGAGGTATGGTGTTTCAATGATGCATGTGTCCTAAGAGTCCAGAAGTCACACCAAAGCCACGCTCCAGCCCTAAGGACTGGAGCATAGCTTTGGTGTGGCTTCTGGACTCTTAGGACTCATGCATCATTGAAATATCATGCCTCCACTGTGACTCGAAGCAGCTTTATTTTGGCTGTCTGTAACAGGCCATTATCTGAGCACGGGACTGGTAAATTTGACTTCAGACCCTTTTACACTATGCAATTACAATGGATCCTCTGTGGATTCTCAAGTCCCATTAAATGCAATGGCATGTAGTAAAATAGTGTCTCATATAAAATGGCAAAATCAAGGTTTGGTTTTTTAAATTTATATATTTTTAAAATATTTTCAAGCTGTAGATAGCTGAATCCATGGATAAAGAATCTGTGGATACAAAAGGCCAACTGGACAGCATTGTGCTTCCATGTTAAACTGCCATGGCAACATTCTGTAGAATCTTATAGTTTGTAGTTTGTTGAGCAACTACAGGTATTTAGTTGAGAATTTTTAACTCCCTTTGCTAAACTCCAAATCTTCAAATTCCATAGGCTCTTGCCATGGCAGTTCAAGTAGAATCTTAGTGCTACAATTGTGTAAAGGGCCATTGGTGCCCAATTTGTACAAGCCTCGTTCTTGAGGAGGTAGAGAGGGATTTCCTACACAACGATCCAAATGATGATAGAATTCAGGATCAGGCTGATGCTTTTTGATGAGTCAAGAAATGGTATCTGCATATACTCAGGTTTTACCTCTCTTAGGGTATTTACAAGGCACAAGAGAGGCAACTGACAACTGATGGCATATGGATGCCATCAGAACTAAGCAAAATTTTGGACTGTTCTCCTAGTTTCATAGCCTGAACTATGCCTTTATAAAACTATATAAGTTTTATTCCTACCTGTTTCCTGTTTATAGTTTTTTGTGGTGGGATAGCCTGAATTAGTGAAAACATTTCAGACAGTTGTTGTGACATCTTCATGCTCTGAAAACAATCAAAGGCCCCTGCATGAATTTAACCAACACAGCACAGAAGATATAAAATAGAATTCTTCTCAAGGTTCTCATGGCTGGTGTCCAATCTGATCCTTTTAATTTTGAAATGTAAGAAACTGTATAAGGTTTAATCTGTTTTACTGCTTCAGATCTATTGTCTTCAACAACAGCAACTAAATAAAGCGACATCATAAAGAAAAGAAAAGCCACTTCAGTCTCAGCACAAAGAACTGGATCTGATTGCAATGGAATGCAACCATTCTGTTTCTGTCATTTTAATAGGTTCTGCAGATAGTCATCCTGCACTCAGTGTGCTGTTGTTGACATCTCAGAAATGCAGTCCTTTAAGGAGGTGGGACTGATATGCATCCAGGCAGCTATCTCTTCCCAGAGTTCTTGCTGTAAAATCACCCAGAGCAGATTATTTTGGAGCTCCTTCCTCCAGGGAAGGGGAAATCTTCAGTCTGCAGGAGGTCTCCATCTGCCTTACAAGTGTCTCCTACTGTTATCTCCACTCTGTAATCAGAGATAACAGATAAAAGATGATTTAAAGGCAGGAAGTACTGGATGGAATTGGGCTCTGGTCTGCAGCTCAAGAACATATTATATGGAAACAGGATCACAGCTACTGGTCCTTGTAGCTCAATATTGTCAACTAGGGCTGCAGAATTAATGCAGTTTGATGTGCTTTAACTGTCATGGCTGAGTGCTATGGAATTTCAGGATTTATAGTTTTGTAGCTATTTAGTCACCTCAATCAGAGAGCTCTGGTGCCACAACAAACTACAAATCCCAGGATTCCACAGGATGGAATCATAGTAACTAAAACACTATCAAGCTCCATTAATTCTGCAGTGTGACAGTAGCTTCTGACTGGCAGTGCCTCTTTAAGTTTCAAATTGGATTATTTTCTAGCTCTGCTTGGTCTTTCAACCAAGTACTAAATAGGTCCAACCCCGATTAACCTCTGGAATGAGATGGTGAACCTTATTGGACACATTTTCCCCCCGTTATGAGTATGGGAAGGGGACGCTCAGGGCCACGTGAGTCCGAGAAAAAATGCATTGTACTGCATTCAAAGTGTCCTCAAAATGGCCCCATTCCATCGCCAAGCTGTTCCCTTTCAGGGCTGAGGCACATCCTTTGCTTCGGTTGGAAGTCGTCCTATAAGATCCAATATCTCAGGTACGTTCCATAAGGTACAGTGGAGCTGAGTTCATGTTTTCAGGCTGGGAAGATCTTGCATGAAACTTGCATTGGAATACATTTGGTACCCATTTCGCTTTGGCTCCATGTGGTGCCCTACTCACTACTAGAATATAGGCCCAGCAACCCTTCCCAAACTGGACTTCACCCCTCAGACTGGGCAAAAAAAAAAAATCCTCAACTCTACCCCATTCAAGCCTCTTAAAATAGATTGCAGCAAGAAGCCTCGCTATCTAATAAAGTCTCTCGGTGTATTTTATCCAAGCTAGTCCGAATGTAGTCAGAATAGATCTTTTTCTAGTAATCAGGCTACAATCTTGTGCAAAGGAATGGTTGCTTCATTGCCACTGACTTTAACAGGATATAAGTAGCCAGTGTGCAGGAATATAGCTGTCCTCATGCCAGTATTGGTCAGTTATAAGTAGGGTTGCCTGTGAAATAAATGAGAGGGCTCCTGTGCCTTTAATGGTTCTGTAACAGAGGGAATATCAGCAGGTGCCGCTTGTCTGAAAAGTAACACTTGCTGAAATTTCCTCTTTTACCCAACCATTACAGGGACAAGAGCTCTGTCCCTTATTTCACCTGACACTCCTAGTGATAAAGGTTACATTCTATTCTTAATTTTCTCTTATTTGCCTTAGGCTACCTCCTCTTTACATTCATTTATAAGCAATATTGATTTTCATGTGTCTTACTTTCAACAGTACATGCTTGGGATTGCAGCCTTACGACTCAGTCTGATTACTCTGAGCTCAAACTGAATTCAGCTGAACTAGACCTTAGCGTTGATTACTGGCTAGGCTGAGCTCTGCCTTGAACATTTATCCCTCAGCTTTATTTCGGTTTCAGCTCTTGTGGCATTGTAATGCCCATCATTTTTGTTGTTCATTTTTAAACTGCCTTTCTCCCAGTATTTGGACTCAAGGCAACAACAAATTTAAAACAATACAAATGATATGAACAAATTAATAAAAGTTTTTAAATAAGATTTTTTTAAAAAAAATAAACAATTTATGAAGTTAAAAATGTTAAAAATGCATTAAAAGACTATACCAGCCTTAAAACAGAACTGTGCAGAATTAAAAGCCCAGTCCTAGTTAGTTCATAAAACCTGATGGCACAGAAATGTTTTCGCCTGCCATCGGAAGGAGAGCAAGGACAGGGCCATCCTGGCCTCTCTAGGAAAGCAGTTCAAAAATCTGAGAGCATCCACCAAGCCTAGCAAGTCATTGGTCAAACTAGTCATTTTGCCATGTTGCTTCCTTTTGTTTCGCTCAGAGAAGTACTGCTTGCTTTCCTTAAATTTTCCATGTTATTAGTGATATGACACTAATCTTTAAAATGTTGGATTTTGAAACCTGCTGATTGAGGAGATCCATGTTGTTGCTGTTGTTGTTTTAAAAGCATACAGTCCAAACCTTTATAATCCTGAAGAAATCAATTTGCCACTAAAATGCGAAGGAAGTGCAAAAGATACATGATTATTTTTGAAGAATATGATAATTACCTCATCATAATATTTAAGAGCTCTCTCATCATTATGGTTCCTGTTGTGGCTGGCCACTCTGTTTCCCTTCTGAGACTTAACCACTTTGCAATAATGCTTTATATTTATTCTTACTGCTCTCCAGTCAAAACGCAGTCATGCAATTAGGTTTATTTCTAAAAATTTATATCTAACAAGTGAATTTCTTGCACAGTAACCCCTGAATCTTATTTTTTTTAAAAAAAAATCTATTCCCTTCAATTAAAAACAATCTGTCTGCATATAGCCACTAGATAAACTGATAATCATAAAACATCAGGTGGCTGTGACTCAACGGTTTCATGAGTTTCTTTAAAACCATTCATCAGCAGCCAGTGCATCCTAAACAGGAAAAATTTAACTGTGCTTCCAAGAGGAGATATGAGGCAAACAAAAGGAAGAGCATCTTCATACAGCACATGGTTAATCTGTGGAATTCATTACCACTAGATGTAATAACTCTCATTTAGATGGCTTTTAAAATGATTTGGCAAATTTGTGGATTGTAAAACAGGTAATGGCTAGATACTGTAACTTGGTTGACCAGCCAAACCCAAAGAGTGCTCAACAATGGCACCTTTTCATCCTGGAGAGAAGTGACCAGTGGGGTTCCACGGGGCTCTGTCCTGGGCCCAGTGTTATTCAACATCTTTATCAATGACCTGGATGACAGAATTGGGAGCATACTTATCAAATTTGCAGGAAGGAATAGCTAATACTCCAGAGGACAGGATCAAGATTCAAAATGACCTGAATAGACTAGAAAGCTGGGCCAAAGCTAACAAAATGAAATTCAACACAGAGAAATGTAAGGTACTGCACTTAGGGCAGAAAAATAAAATGCACAGATATAGGATGGGGGACACATGGCTTAAGGAGACTACTTGTGAAAGGGATCTTGGAGTCCAAGTAAACCACAAGTTGAACATGAATGAACAGTGCGATGCGGCAGCTAAAAAGGCCAATGCAATTTTAGGCTGCATCAATAAAAGTATAGTGTCTAGATCAAGAGAAGTAATAGTGTCACTGTATTCTGCTTTGGTCAAGCCCCACCTGGAAAATTGTGTCCAGTTCTGGGCACCACAATTCAAAAAGGACATTGAGAAACTGGAGCGTGTCCAAAGGAGGGCGACTAAAATGGTGAAGGGTCTGGAAACCATGCCCTATGAGGAAGGACTTAGGGAGCTGGGGATGTTTAGCCTGGAGAAAAGAAGATTAAGAGGTGATATTATAGCCCTGTTTAAATATTTGAAGGAGTGTCACATTGAGGAGGGAACAAGCTTATTTTCTGCTGCTCCAGTGAACAGGACCAGGAACAATGGATGCAAGCTCCAGGAAAAGAGATTCCACTTCAACATTAGGAGGAACTTCCTGACAATAAGGATTGTTCAACAGTGGAACAAACTCCCTTGGAGTGTAGTGGAGTCTCCTTCTTTGGAGGTCTTTAAGCAGAGGCTGGATGGCCATCTGCCAGGGATGCTTTGATTTGGATTTCCTGCATGGCAGGGGGTTAGACTGGATGGCCCTTGTTGTCTCTTCCAACTCTACGCTTCTATTATTCTATGATACTGACACCAGGAGCAAGCTCTTGACCTTCATCCTGCTTGTGGCAGTGGTTTGTAGAAAGTATGGTCTGAAGGCTAAAGTATGGCCCTGGACTGCCCAAAGTCAAATCAGCAAGTAAGGCCAAGGAGATTATTACATCTGGCTTTGTGATTATTGTCATAAAATAACACCTTTGGTGATATTTATCACATGACATCACCACCAAATTTCATTACCAGAACTGCAAAATTGCATTTTTAAATAAATAAATGAAAAAAAATAGAATAGAATAAACTGAAATGAAAGATTGGGTAGGGCATAGCGCAGGTTAAGGGAGAGTGTAGATGAGAGCACAATGGCAGTGGCAGCAGCCCCAGTCGCACAATTGCAAAGATAATGGCTGCTCACAAAACTGGTATGTTTGCATTTTCATTTATCTGAGTAATAGCAGCAAGAACAGGTCTTGTGTGATACAGTCCCAAAACCCTGCTTAGAGGCACCAGAGTTTAAAATTCCACTGGTGTGCACATGCAGACAATAGAGGCAGCCCGCCCACCCAACAGTTATCAGACGGAAAATCTAATTGCTGACCTCTGACTTCACCATAGTCATTGTATTGTTTTTAAGTATATTTTATGTTTTAAATTCTACATTGTTTAATTGTATTTTAAGGGGGGTGGAGTGGGTTGAGGGTTTGGACTGTATATTTTAATCTTGTAAGCCGCCCCAATTGCATTTTGTAGAGGGGTGGGATATAAATAAAATTTATTATTATTATTATTATTATTATTATTATTATTATTATTATTATCATCAATAGGAAGATCCTGGCCAATAAATGGTTGCTCTAGTGTGAAAAGCTGTTACCAGTGTGCCAACTGGCCTACAAACTGGCCTGTTGTGCAGTAGGTTAACAAGGAATTGCTTGTTTAAGGTGACATTGCATACCTTTTTATGTAAGCTTGAAAAGATTACAGTTTGTTGTTGTTCTGTTCCTTCAAGTCATTTCCAACTTAAGGCCCCCACCTTGGGGTTTTCTTGGCAGTTTTTTAGGTGTTTGAGACTGAGAGAGTGTGACTTTCCCATGGTCATCCAGTGGGTTTCCATGGCCAAGCCAGGATCCAAACCCTGGTCTCCAGGGTGAAACACTCAAAAGAGCCCAGCCGCCAGAATAATTATGCTGGCACAGTGCCCCAGTAGAATTCTGATCTAAGATGCCACCTCCTACTTTAGAAGAGCACTATGTAGACTTACAGCTCTAAATGAATGTATTAAACATGGAAGAGTGACAACATTGTTTGACTGATAAACCAATCCTAAAAAATGTTTTGAATGATTGATGTTTGTGCCATATCTAATAGAACACGTTTTAATGGGCTCTTGGGTTCTGACAAATATAATAGCAACTAATTATGGCACCCCTAACTTGCTCAGTCCTTGAAGCTAGAACAAAAGTTTTCATTTGAATTGGGAAGAATCAAGGTGCCAGGAAAATTTCCTTGTCTTGTTTTCTTCAGATCCTACCAGCTGTCATAACGCATGCTTGCTTAGGGATTTTGTTTATTAATGGTTTATTTCACGTTAAGTTCTTTCAACCCACACAGCAAGAAACAGGCAAACAGAGAGGTTTTTGCTAGCAGACAACAAAAGAAAGCACTGTACTTACAAATCTAATTTTCATCTAAGTACTGTAGATTGCAGCTCCCTGAGGCAAAGTCCTTGATATCAGAAAACCAATTTCTGGCAGATTGGAGGGGTTATTCCCCTTTGGTTTTCCAGCATCAGCAAGGAGATGGGAATGGAGGACCCATTCTCAGGAGGCTGGCAACTTCACAATAGAAAAAACAGATGGGACCTGACAGGCTATTTCCAGGAGATGGAGTCTCTGAAGCAGGAAGCCGGGATGCCTGAGTGACTACTGGGAGGCCCTTGCTTTTAAACTGGTAGAGTCAAGGACTTTGATGAGATGACAGCAGATGGCATTCATTGTTAGGCTTCCACCTGTCCCATCTTTCACACTTTTTTCTGCTTCTTAATACATAATTTTCAGGTTGTCTTATGAGTGCTATATTGTTTAACCCTATGTAACACCCTTCAACCATATTCTGTGAATGCTCTGTGTTTTATTTGCTCTATTCCAAAACCAATCCAGTAGTATATCCCACAACAGAACCTGAAAAATTGATGCTTCTGCTGCTTGTACCCTGTAGTTACTATTATTTTCCTGCTGCCTTGCTATTAGGAATGAATGCCAGCTCAAGGTAGATAGGCACAGACAAGTCACACATTACCAACTAAGGAGCTTGTCACTCAGCATTTTAAACTGGCTCCAGCCTCCTAGGTGGAGCCGGGACACGGGATGGAGGCAGGGGTTATCACACACTAAATCGCTGCTGATCAACCCGAGTCCCAGCCATGCTTCACCAGCACTTTTTAGAAGTCAGAAAGCCTTCTGGCTCCTAAAAATTGCTGGTGGAGCATGGCTGGGATCCGGCTGGGACCCGGGTTGATGGCAACTGGCGGTTCAGCAGTGATATAGTATGCGATAATCCCCACCTACATCCCACATCCTGGCTCCAGTCTGGGAGGCTGGAGCCAGTTTAAAATGCTGAGTGATAAGCTCCATAGTTGTGCTGTTCAGACATGGCAAGATTGGTCAGAAGAACAGAAAAGTTACTGCTGGGATTACAACTCTCAGAGTGTTCCATCCACCATGTTGGGATATTCTGGAAGTTGTAGTCCACAAAGTAAATTTCCCAAACTCAGACAAAACAAAAAAATGTACAATTAAATTTTGCTGATTAATTTCTGAAATATTTGAACAAAAGTACTTTTGGTTAATTATTGGCTGGCATCCTGTTCAGTACTTAACAAGATTGCACATCAGATTTATGATTTCATAACTTTTGGGATTAACATTTACAGTTGTGAATGACCTCTTCGGGAAGCTACCAAACGTTGCTGCAGATCAGAGTATTTACTCTCCAGTACTCTTCTGGAGCACATTGAGAGAAGCAGTTGCAGCAGGACCCCAAGGGGTTTCTCCAGCTGCCTGTCTCAGTGTGCCCTACAACTGACAGAGTCATTCCTCAACTCCAAGTCTGTAGTGCCTCAGAAACCCTTAAATTGGCTGATATTGGTAGAGGTAGCTACAGTGATGGACTTCCATCATTGTAGCTACATCTCATGATGCAAGATTTTAGTAATCTCTTCTGAGAGAAATAGAAGGAAGTTTGCAAAATTGCATTATGACTGTTAATACTGTTGATTATGAGTTTCTGTTAATTGGGATCATAGGCCCGAAACAGACCCTGTCGGCACTGAAATTAGGGTTCCAGAGCACACAGCAACCGCATGCTCTGGAACCTTAATACGTATGGATGGTGCCATCTTTACGTGGTGCATGTGCATGACTCAAGCATGGTGCTGCGTCCACACCTCTGGACGCTGCACTTGCGTCGTGGATGGGTCACAGTGTGCCAATGATGCACTGATGATGTCCTCCCCGCACACCCAAAAGAACCTGCTTTTAGCAGGTTCTTTTCAGAGCAGAGAGAGCCCACATGGTTTGGTTGCTGCACACTGCCTCCAGAAGGAAAACAGGAGGCTTCAGACAGCTGTTTTGGGGCAGCCTGTCAAGCCCCATAGACTCATACAACTGCAAGGGACTACAATGGGCCCTCTCCTTATGCAGGGGATCTGTTCCAGATCCTCCCGCGTAAGGGGAAATCCGCCTATGCTCGAGCCCCATAAGAAATAATGGGGTGTGTGCATGTGGTGGCGTGGCATGTACACACCAGGGGCACATGCGCCATTGTTATTCTCCCCACGTGGCTTCCATGTAAGGTGGAAGCTGCGTAAAATGTGTCTGTGCATGGCGTGGGCACACTTTATAAGGGCCACCCAGTCCAACCCCCTGCCATGCAGGAAAACAGAATCAAAGAACTCCTGACAGATGGCCATCCAGCCTCTGCTGAAAAGCCTCCAAAGAAGAAGACTCCACCACTCTCCAAGGCAGTGTATTCCACTGTCAAACAGTCCTTAATCTCAAGAATTTCTTCCTAATATTTAGATGGAATCTCTTTTCCTGTCATCTGCATCCACTGCTCCATGTCCTGGACTCTGGAACAGCAAAAAAACAGGCTTGCTCCATCATCAATATGACATCCCTTCAAATATTTAATAGCAATAACATCTTCATTTATATACCACTTCATACCACACTAAGCAGTGGTTTACAACTGTAAACTTATATTTAAATAGGGCTAATATATCACCTCTTAACCTTCTCTTCTCCAGGCTAAACATACCCAGCTCTCTAAGTTGCTCCTCATAGGAATGATTTCCAGACCCTTACTTTAACATGCAATCTGTTTTATATTGTAATAATTTAATTCTATTTACTGTTCCAATTTTGTATGTTTCTAATTGTACTGTTTTTAATCTCATAAACTATTCTGAGCCACAGTTTTGGGGAAAAGGTGGGGTTTTCTTGGCAAGATTTTTTCAGAGGAATTTGCCATTGGCTTGCTTTGCCTTGAAGCTGGGGGCATATTACTTACCCAAGGTCACCCAGTGGGTTTCATGGCCAAGTGGGGAATCAAACCCTAGTCTCCAGAGTTGTAGCCATTAAATAAATAAATAAATCACTGTTTTGGTTGCTCTCCTTTGGACATGCTCCAACTTGTTAACATCCTTTTTTCAACGGTAGTGCCCAGTATTCCAGGTGAGGTTTGACCAAAGCAGAATGGACTGGCACTATTATTTCCCTCAGTCTAGACACTGAGGATGCATTGATGCATCCTATTATCATATTTGCTTTTTTAGCTGGTGAGAGAGCCAGCGTGGTATAGTGGTTTGAATGTTGGGCTATGACTCTGAACATTAGGGTTGGATTCCCTGTTCAAGCATAAAAAAATCCACTGGGTGACCTTAGCCTAGTCACACTCTCTCAGCCTCAGAGGATGTCAATGGCAAATCCCCTCTGAAGAAACATGCCAGGAAAACTCAGCTATAGGTCTGTTACAGACTGCCAAAATAAAGCTGCTTCAGGTCTCTTTGGAGGTATGCTATTTAAATGATGCATGGGTCCTAAGAGTCTGGAGGTTGTGCCAAAGCCACACTCCATTCCTAAGCACTGGAGTGCAGCTTTGGTGCAGCTTCCGGATTCTTCGGATGCATGCATCATTTAAACAGCATACCTCCAAAGAGACCCGAAGCAGCTTTATTTTGGCAGTCTGTAACAGGCCATAGGTTTGCCTTAGGGTCTCCATAAGTCAAAAATGACTTGGAGGCACACAGCAGCAGCAGCAGCAGCACACTGCCATTTTTAACTTGTGGTCTACTAAGACTCATTGACTCCTTTTGCATGCACTGCTGTCAAGCCAGGTATAACCCATCTTATATCTGTGCATTTCATTTTTTCTGCCTAAGTGTTGTACTGTATATTACATTTCTTCTATTTGAACTTCATTTTGTTAGTTCTGGCCTAGCTCTCTAATCTGTTAAGGTCATTCTGAATTCTGATCCTGTCCTCTCTTGGTTACTCATTCCAATTTGGTGTCACCTGCATATTTGGTAAGTATGCCTTCTGTTTCATCATCCAAGGCATTGATAAAGCTGTTGAATAGCACTGGGCCCAGGACAGAATGCTGTGGCACGCCACTCGTCACTTCTCTTCAGGATGAAGAGGAGCCATTGGCAAGCATTCTTTGGGTTTGGTCAGTCAACCAACTACAAATCCACCTAAGAGTTGCATTGCCCAGCCCACATTTTACTAGCTTTTTTGCAAGGATATAATGGGGGACCATGTCATCGGCCTAACTGAAATTAAGATTCACTATTTCCACAGCATTCCCCTCATCTATCAAGCTTGTAACGTTATGAAAAAATGAATTAAGATTAGTCTGGCATGATTTGTTTTTGAGGAATTCATGTTGACCTTTAGTGGTCAAAGCATTATGAATACATGTGATCCCTTTCACATGTATTATTGTCAAACCAGGTGTCACCCATCCTATATCTGCATTTCATTTTTTCCTGCCTAAATGTAGTACCTTACATTTCTCTCTGTTGCATTCATGTGATTTCTTAAGCATTTCTTTGGTGCCTCTTCAGTAATTCTTCCTTTTCCTGACAGGTAAATTCTGGAGGGGAATTAATAGGTGGTTGTTTATCACAGATGAGGTTTTTAAGCATGAATGTATGTAAAACCTCTGGCTTTAAGAACTGCAGTCAGGAGCCACTAATATCATAACCAATGTAATCCTTTTGAAGCTAAGTCCACAAAATTTGAAGATAGGCCAAACTGGGACACCTGAAAGTGATTTCTGCCATCTTTGGCCACACAGTTTTGTAGTCTCAGAGTCCTGTTGGATTTGTCACAGTACCTGAAAGGCCAGGTTTTCATAGTAGCCAGGGCTGTTTTTAACAACACTGTTTAGGTGTGCCAGTCATGCCTTTGTCCTTCGAGCCTGTGCAATGGATTTTTCTGGTGGAGCGCAGCGTGCACAGAACTGGCCTCACCCTTTAAACCAGAGGTGCAAGGTTAAGTCAGATATGGCGATGCTCTCTCGGAGCCCTTTCTAATAACTAATGGTGTAAAACAAGGCTGTGTTCTTGCTCCAACTTTATTTACAATCTTCTTCAGCATGATGCTCCAAAGGGCTACGGCAGATCTCAAAGAAGAAGACGGCATTTATATACACTACCGTACTGATGGTAGCCTGTTTAACTTAAGCCGCCTGAGGGCCCACACTAAGACTCTAAACTATCTGATCCGTGAGCTGCCTTTTGCTGATGATTCTGCCCTCGTTGCCCATACGGAAGCAGCTCTGCAGCGCCTCACATCTTGTTTTCCAACAGCTGCAGAGCTCTTTGGGCTGGAAGTCAATCTGAAGAAAACAGAAATTCTCTACCAGCCGGCACCACAGGAAGAACACTACCATCCCCACATCACTGTAGGCACATCTGTGCTTAAGTCCGTCCAGCAGTTCACCTACCTGATCTCTTTTTTTGCAAACCTGATCTCTTTTTTTGCAAACCTGATCTCTTTTTTTGATAAAATTACCAACTTGTTAGATGAAGGGAATGCTGTGGATGTAGTATATCTTGACTTCAGTAAGGCCTTTGACAAAGTTCCCCATGATATTCTTGCAAACAAGCTTGTAAAATGTGGGCTAGACAAAATAACTGTTACATGGATTTGTAATTGGTTGACTGGCCGAAGCCAAAGAGTGCTCAACAGTGGCTCCTTTTCATCCTGGAAAGAAGTGACCAGTGGGGTCCCACAGGGCTCTGTCCTGGGCTCAGTGCTATTCAACATCTTTATCAATGACTTGGAGGACAAAATTGGGGGCATACTTATCAAATTTGCAGATGATACCAAATTAGGGGGAATAGCTAATACCCCAGAGGACAGGATCAAGATTCAAAATGACCTGAACAGACTAGAAAACTGGGCCACAGCTAACAAAATGAAATTCAACACAGAGAAATGTAAGGTACTGCACTTAGGGCGGAAAAACGAAAAGCACAGATATAGGATGGAGGACACCTGGCTGAATGAAACTACGTGTGAAAGGGATCTAGGAGTCCAAATAGACCACAAGTTGAACATGAGTCAACAGTGCAATGCGGCAGCTAACAAGGCCAATGCGATTTTAGGCTGCATTAATAAAAGTACAGTATAGTGTCTAGATCAAGGGAAGTCATAGTGCCAGTATATTCTGCTCTGGTCAGGCCCCACCTGGAATATTGTGTCCAGTTCTGGGCACCACAATTCAAAAAGGACATTGAGAAACTGGAGTGTGTCCAAAGAAGGGCGACTAAAATGGTGAAAGGTCTGGAAACCATGCCCTACGAGGAACGACTTAGGGAGCTGAGGATGTTTAGCCTGGAGAAGAGAAGATTAAGAGGTGATATTATAGCCCTGTTCAAATATTTGAAGGGATGTCATATTGAGAAGGGAGCAAGCTTGTTTTCTGCTGCTCCAGAGACTAGGACCCAAAGCAATGGATGCAAACTGCAGGAAAAGAGATTCCACCTCAACATTAGGAGGAACTTCCTGATAGCAAGGGCTGTTCGACAGTGGAACAAACTCCCTCGGAGTGTAGTGGAGTCTCCTTCCTTGGAGGTCTTCAAGCAGAGGCTGGATGGCCAATTGTCGGGGATGCTTTGATGGTGAATTCCTGCATGGCAGGGGGTTGGACTGAATGGCCCCTGTGGTCTCTTCCAACTCTATGATTCCATGAGTCTACCTGGGAAGCATTATCTCCTCAGATGCCAAGATTGATAAAGAGATCGATCACAGACTGGCAAAGGCATAGCGCATTTGGAAGGCTTCACAAAAGAGTCTGGAGTAACAAACACTTGAGGCGAAGCACAAAAATCAGCATGTATAGAGCCATTGTACAGTCTATTCTCCTCTATGGGTCTGAAACATTGGTCACCTATCGCCAACACCTACGACTCCTTGAACGCTTTCATCAGCGCTGTTTACGCACAATTCTAAATATACACTGGACTGACTATGTGACAAATGTTGCTGTCCTCAAGCAAGCAGGGATCACAAGCATTGAGGCCATGCTATTGAGGATGCAGCTGCGCTGGGCAGGACACGTTTCTAGGATGAAGGACCATCGCCTCCCCAAAATAGTATTCTACGGTGAACTCGCCACGGGTCAGCGTAAGAGGGGTGCCCCAAAGAAGAGATACAAGGACTCCCTGAAACAACATCTCAGGCTTGGCCAGATAGCTCACCAATAATGGTCTTCCCTGGCCTCGCATTGGGAGGCATGGAGACGCACTATCCATGACGCTGCAGCCTTCTTCGAAAGCTCACGCCGAACGAGCCTCAAAGAGAAACGACAACGCAGAAAGAACCACAACCTGGAAACATCACCCAAGGAGACTTTCTGCTGTGCTTTCTGCAACCGGACCTGTTTATCCCAAAGTGGCTTTTTTAGTCACCAACGCGCTTGTACAAAGCGCGGGATGAGTCCTTCCTGAATCTTCGTTTGCGAAGCAAAGCCAGAGAGACATGCCTTTGTAACATCAAAGATAGAACCCTGAAAAATATTTTAAGCAAGGCTGCCCTTTTAAACTTTTTAAAACCTCCAACATTTCAGAATAGGATGGTGTGAAAAGCTGAGTACTCAGGTTCCCTGTTATCTTCTAAGTATAATCCAGTTTTAGCCTATAATCCTTAAATAGCTTCTTAAATTAATTTGGGAACCAGCTTCTTCCTTATAGTCTCTTGTTTTCAACCATCATTGCCCCTTGACTAAACTGTCTGGGTGCTCATCCTTCATAGCAAGAGCAGGTGATGGCTAACACAACTGCAGGACTCCATTTCCTCAGTCAAGAGAAGCTATTGGCTCCAATGCTGCATGGGTGAATCTTCTCTGGGTTTCAGTCCAAACTTTAAATGAGTTAGAAAAGCTCCTGGACCTTGTTTTGGGAACAGGGCTCAGGAACCGGGATAACCCCTTTGCCTTTTGCAACAAATGTGGAAAGGATTCATCACCCCACTCACATCAGGGCCACGATCCTCAACTGTGGGCTGCATCTACATTGCAGAATTAATGCAGTTTGACCGTGCTTTAATTGCCATGACTCTTTCCTATGGAATTCTGGGATTTATAGTTTTTTGTGACACCAGAGCTCTCTGACACTCAAGTTTAAATAGCTCACACATCTACAAATTCCAGAATTCCATGGCATAGAGCCATGGCAGTTAAAGCGCTGTCAAATTGTATGAATTCTGCAATGTAGATGCAGCCTGCAGTTGAGGCTGGTGGCTCTGATGTGAGTGGGGTGATGAATTAAAGTGATGTCAAACTACATTATTTCTGCAGTGTGGGCAGCTGCCAGTTTCCAGTAGCATTTCAGTGTCGAGGCTTGAGTGTACTTGGCCGGCGGGGGGGGGGGGTACAGACAGGCAGGAAAAACTGACTTCAAGCAGCCTTTTCTGAAGCTGGATTGAGTCCTGCCAAACACAAACTACTAGCCCTGAAGCCAGCCTCAATGAACCATCCACACTGGGCAGATAAAACATGGCTTCAAGCTGTACTGCTCACTCCATTAAAAAAATTTTTGCTTCCGTTCTCTGCTTGCACATGATCACAGAGACACAGGAACAATGCTACAAAGTCCATGTTCCTGTGTGCCTGTACATGATTACAGAGACACAGGAACAATGCTACGAAGGCCATGCTCCCATCCACATCCCTATGACCCTACATATCGTCGCAGTGACACCATTCACATTACTACCAGGAGATAACCGAGATCATGGATGCCATGTCAGCTGTGTGGCCTGCACTGGCACTAACTCTACTATCTATGAGCAAAGCCATCTGCACCACACTGTTTCATTATACCCAACACAGAGAAACACTTACGGTGCTCAGAGTTAACGATGCACTGGTGCACAGGAGCAAGGAGAAAATGACACTGCAATTTGAGTGGGAGTCCAGCTAGGAAATGAAAGTCAAATTTATCACTTTCCACTGAAGTAACATCTGGTAGGTGAACTTTCAGCTTCCTTTTATTCATACTGCCATGCTCTTTCTCTCATTATATATTCACATCTCTTAAAATGCGTCCCTGCGACAATTCATTCACACAGGGAAATATGAACCTGTTTATCTTAAGAAGCATCTTTCTAGTCAGTGCATTCCGATGTACCAGCGAAGATGTGCATTTTTTCAGGAAGGAGCAGATAAAACCAGTTTTTTTAATTCCTCTTTCCCCCCCATAAATCACATTCTATCTGCATTAAATCCTTCTTCGAGATATGTGTCATCTAAATGCCCTGTCTTCAAGCGGGATTGAATCCAGTTTATTTTAACTCTCTGTATCCCCCCATAGTTATCCTTCTTTTTTCTTTGATACTGGGTTTAATCAGAAAGGGATATTTTTACTTTTAGTTCTATAAAATGTTCTGTATCCTTCCTTGCTTTTCATTCATTGATTCCATTTTCCTTGTACAGTATTTAGCCTTGATTATCAAAATATACAGCATGCTGTGTGTTGTTTCATCTTTATGCTATTACTGATATCTGTATTACATATGGCTTAAGGTGCCATTGAAGGGGGAGGGTAGCAAGCCCTCCCAACCTATGTCGGAAGGGTCCTTGGAGCACCCAGCAACAAAGAAAGTTCAGAGTCCAACTGTAGCTCAAAATAAGCGCACCACCTTTATTCTCCGTACGGGGTGACAGCTGCCTAAATGGCAATTCCAAGACTGTCACACCCAATTGTCTTTCTTCAAACCTTTTATACATTCAAAAATGCATAGTTTTAGCAACATCCTTTCTTCAAGTTACCTTTTAACATTTCTTAATTTCCAGAACCAGTTTACTGACTAATTCCTGTCTTCCTGCCTTCCTGGCAAGTTTCCACAGTTCTGGTTAATCTTTCACAATCCCATTGTTCCTCTTTATCCCTAGTTTGCTTTAGCCATGTTGTGCTATAATCATTAAACTGCCCAACTGTCTTTTAACCTTTAGGTATTTGTTCCTCTCACCATGAAGTATGATGAATATGGGGTAAATAAATAAATGGGGAAATATAATAATAATAATAATAATTTTTATTTATATCCCGCCTTTCCAATTGCATGATCAAGGCGGCTTACAAGACAAGAAACAATAAAATACAGATAAAACATCACAATATAAAAAGTTTAAAAACATCATTACTAGGGGTAGGAACAGGAATCTATACAAATCACAATTCACTAGGGGCAAGAAAAAGACAATAGATTGCACTAATCCGGGGTCGAAAAACAACAACAAGAAGCAGAGAAAGAACACTATTACCTAGAGTGAAAAAGCCAGCTGGAATAGATGCGTTTTTAATTGTTTCTTAAAAGAAACTAAAGATGCAGAGGAACGGAGCTCTATAGGGAGCTTATTCCACAATGAGGGGGCGGCGATAGTAAAAGCCCTCTGTGAGGTCCTCACCAAATGGGATTTAGGGACCTCTAACAAATTGGTCCCAGATGTTCTGAGTGTGCGGGGCGGATTGTATGGGGAGAGACGGTCCTCCAAGTACCCTGGGCCCAAGCCATTTAGGGCTTTATAGGTCAAAACCAACACCTTGTATTGAGCTCGGAAGCGAATGGGTAGCCAGTGGAGATCTTTTAAAATAGGTGTTATGTGGTCTGTCCTGGAACTACCAGCGACCAGTCTGGCTGCCATATTCTGCACCAATTGAAGCTTCCGGGTTTGGTACAAGGGTTGCCCCATGTAGAGCGCATTGCAGAAGTCCAATCGAGAGGTTACCAAAGCATGTACAAATATGGGCAGATTCTAAGGAAGAGCACAATCCATTTGGTCTTTGCCTTGAAACACTGATTCATAGTGGCTAGAGGCAATTGAGCCAACTTGCTATTTTTCATTGGATTCCCCCTCCCTCATTTTAGCTGCCCATCTTTGTTTCATCTTCATTAATCTTAAAATGGTTCAGATATCTGGCTCTTGATTTAGAGGGCTTTATTAGAGTAAAGTTTGAAAAACCACAGAATAAGTGGTTGTATATCAAAACCAAACTTTGGGTGGTAATACTGAAAGTCAGTTTTCATATCTTTGAATCTGGCTGGGTCTCCATATGATCAGCTCATTTCTTCAATAGGCAACCCTGCACTTCTCTAGCATTCTAAGGCTTTCAAAAGAGAATTTACAATATAAATAGAAAGAGGCAACAGCCAGTCTTAGCTTCTCCCTTTCTAGGGCCTGCTATCATCCAGCATTCTTTGTCTGTAAGAAAGGATATGTCAGACATGTTCTGCTGGCAGGCTGGAACTAATGCCATTTTGTCTTATGCTAGCCAACTTGTTTTCATATTTTAAAGGCACGTTATTAAAATGACATATAAAGTATAGTTGCTCCTCTGTTTTCACAGAATTAATGTCCACTGCTCCCACACACCAAATAAAATCCACTCAAATCCACTTTTTAAGCTATGCAGCACCACCAATATGACCATTTCCATGTTGTTGGGGTTGGGATCAGTGGAGTTACTTCTCACTATTTTCCTGTAGCTGAATGCACTGCAAGGCCATCATCTGGAAGTTCTGCCCAAGGACCCCCTGGAGTTCCCCACAGATGTCCGGTGGTAACCTCGTTGTTACACCGGATTATAAATACATCTTTGAGGGACGGGCAATTTCCATCCAGCTTAAAATTGGCCATTGTAAAACCGCTGTTAAAAAAGCCCTCCCTCGACCCCCTGATGCATAATAATTATCGGCCAGTTTCACTATTGCCATTTTTGGGGAAGGTGATCGAGAGGGCGGTTGCAATCTAGCTTCAATCGATCTTGGAAGAAATGGATTATCTGGACCCATTTCAAACCAGCTTTCGGGCGGGTTACGGGGTTGAGACGGCCATGGTCGCCTTGGTCAATGATCTCCGTCTGGGCATCAACGGGGAAGCGTGTCCCTGTTGGTGCTCTTGGATATCTCAGCGGCTTTCGATACCATAGACCATGGTATCCTTCTGGAGCGCCTGGTAGAGGTGGGAATCAGGGGCACTGCGCTCCAGTGGTTCCGGTCCTACCTCTCTGGGAGGTTCCAGATGGTGCAGCTGGGAGACGTGTGCTCCGATAAGAGGGCCCTTATATCTGGGGTCCCTCAAGGAGCTATTTTGTCTTCCATGCTTTTCAACATTTACATGAAACCGCTGGGAGAGATCATCCGGAGACATGGGGCGCGGGGTTATCAGTATGCTGATGACACCCAAATAGTCTTCTCTATGTCTCCAACTGATGCAGTGACTGAGGATGGTGTCTCTCCTCTCGTGGCCTGTCTGGAGTCGGTAATGGGCTGGATGAGGGAAAACCAACTCAGTCTGAATCCAGAGAAAACGGAGGTACTCGTGATAGGTTCTCCTGGCCCGAGGATGGCGGTGGTTCCACCTGTCCTGAACGGGATCACGCTTCCCGTGAAGGACACGGTACGCAGTCTGGGGGTGCTCCTTGACTCGTCGCTCCACCTTACATCTCAGGTGGATGCGACGGTCAGGAGCACCTGTTATCAGCTTCGGATGATTCGCCAGCTGCATCCCTACTTGGGCCAGAGGGACCTTGAAACGGTAGTACATGCTCTGGTAACTTCTCGATTGGACTTCTGCAATGCGCTCTACATGGGGCAACCCTTGTACCAAACCCGGAAGCTACAACTGGTGCAGAATATGGCAGCCAGACTGGTCACTGGCATACCCAGGGCCAGTCATATAACACCAGTGCTTAAAGATCTGCACTGGCTGCCTATTCGTTTCCGGGCACAATACAAGGTGTTGGTTATAACCTATAAAGCCCTAAATGGCTTGTGCCCAGGATACCTAGAGGACCGCCTCTCCCCATATAATCCGCCCCGCACACTCAGAACATCCGGGCAGCAGCTATTGAGGGTCCCAGGGGCAAGACTGGCCTCCACATCTAGGAGGACCTCAGCCCCGACCCTCTGAAATTCGCTGCCCGGAGAGCTCCGTTCGGCCACCTCCCTGGCCCAGTTCAAGAAGGAATTAAAGACCTTCTTGTTCAAAATAGCATTCCTGGACACAGGCTCCAGTTAGTCTTCCCCCTCTGACAGCAGTGGCAAGCTGGCCAGAATTGGTTTTAATGTGATGGTGTGTGCTTTGTATTATGTTTTTTATAGTGTTGTACACCGCCCTGATTGCAAGAAGGGCGGTATAAAAATAAAACTTTTATTTATTTTATTTATTATGTCTGTTGCTACATGTCCAGCTACAGGAAAATAGCTGGACATAGCTGGTGATCCCCTGATCTCCAGTGACACATGGCTGTGTTTGGGGGTGCTGCATTGCTTAAAAGGCCGGTTGGGGATAGTAATGGGAGACATAGCTATGGAGAATTAGTTACATGGCAAGCAGGCATCTCCTAAAGCAGGATCTCAGCCTCAGTGTTTTTCTCTACTGCATCATGTCCTCTTGATCAAATAATTTATTGTCCCTATCTTCAAATTTATACCCATTTGAATTACTCAATTAATACTTTTTAATGCTAGCAACCTACCAGTTGTCCTCACCTCTTCATGCTGCCATAGGAAATTCATATATCATTTTTTTGTAATGTAGAGAATATTTATCAAATTTCTTGCCCTTGAAGCAAAAGGGTGTCACTGCACATACCGAAACTGCTGTTAGTTTTTTAGCTCCATGTACAGGCACTCTTCCCCTTTAGAATTAAGTTCCTCAGAATTCTCTAGTCCCCTGAATGATGGCACGAGGGCTTTCTGGTAGAATATTTTAGGTATTTCACAAAACTAGGAATGTTAGGATTCTATAGGTCAGAACTATGACAGTGAAAGCAGAATGAAAGTGCTATGATTGTGTAGTTTGGATATATTCCTTGTAACTCACTGAGTTAATGGATACCGTGGGTCTTTAAAGACCATGCAATAGTTCCTGAGCTAGCTTTCACGGCAGAAAAATGGTCAGAGGAGATGAATTCAGTACATTAGCAAAAGGCTGAGTATTATTTATATACTGCAATGTGAGGAACCTATGTTCAGAATATCAACTTTTACTATCTAAATTATGGGATTAAATTACCCTTTATTCAGCAACATGCCAAGAGCTACCATGTGAACAAGGATTTTCTCATGCTCTTCCTCAGATCCAAACAGCTAGCCAATGTGCCATTTTACTATGATAACACTGTTCATGTGTAAAATAATGATATGCTTATGTGCAGCAAGTTCTAATTAATATACCCTTTGCCAATCACACTTTAGACGTGTGGCATCAAGTTCTTACAGGCTTCTCTCCTGATGTGTTCCATTTATCACTTTTTTTAAAAAATGCCAATTTATTATCATAATTTGGAAGTTGCCAGTCTCACAAATGAATCAAACTAATCTCAAGAAACTTTTTTTCAGGGTTCACTAGAGTTATGAAAGCAGCCAGTCTGCCATTAGAAAGAAACCTAAGTTATATCTTGGATGTGTACTGTTTAAATATTCTTGCCCTGCAAATAATAAAATAAACACTCCTCCTCCCCTCCCCATCTCCCCAGCTCTCAAGATAAAAATTAATAATACAAGAGCTTGTGGAAAATATGAATAAAGCATAATTTGAGTTAAAAGCCTGCAGATGGCAAATAAGTGAAAGAAGCTAAGTGAGGTGGAAGAGAAATGTGTAATTGAGCCACAGCAGAACCATATGTCAGATGCTGCCATAAAACAAGACAGCAAAGGAAAACCTTTGCCTTTCCTCTGTGGAAAACACCAAAAATGAGTACTTAAGTGTGTGCCTTTCAAACTCTGATAGAGTAAACTCATCAGGGAGATCATACCTGATCTAGCATTTGACAAGTTAGCAGCTCTCTCTTTATATAGAGAGTGACAGTTAGTTGGTCTTGCTTTCCATTTTTGATAAGGCCTGGAGAGCCGTTCAAATTTAGCTACAGCAAAAAAAAAAAAAAATAAATAAAAATAAAAAAAAAAGGATGAAAGGAAATTAGGCTGAAAGTACATACACATCTTCTGTTCACTATCTTGGAGGATGCTTTCTTCAAAGCCCCCTGAAAATGTTTGAATGGTTTTCTCTTACATATTTTTAAGCTGTGTGTCAGGGTAGATTTCAAAAGCCTCAGAATGATCTGCCAGTCTGTCTGTCTTTACTACAACTGAATGTGTTTCTTCCTATGGTAGATCAAAGAATATGTCAATTTTTCCACATAATAAAAATGTTTTTAATAATAAATAAATAAAATAATGTCATGGTGAAGACTTTGCAGCATATGGATAGTATGAATATGGACCTTCTTAAAGGGCAGCCCCTTTTCTGAAACTCCGTTTTGAAGCTTTCTGGAGGAAATTACATTCATATAAGATATTTCTGTTCCCCCACTGATTATCCACTTCTTTTGCTTAGATTATGGAGATCATTGCACTTACTAAAACCCCGACCACTCCCCAATGGGATAGAGGGTTCCTACTGGGTATTATAAGACTTAATTGGACTCTGATTCCACTAGGTGATTGCAACCTGGCTTCCTCCCAAGTCCCAGGCGCGCTTCAGAGGCCACTTTTCCAAAATGGGAGCTTGCCATCTTGGAAAAATGGCCTCCGACGCACACCTGGGGCCCAGGAGGCAGCTGGGTTGCAATCGCCCAGCAGAATTGGTGGTGAATTAAGTCTGATAATACCCAGTAGGAACCCACAACCTGATTGTATCCCATTTGGGAGCAGTCAGGTTTTTAGTAAGTGCAATAATCTCCTATGATAAATTAATTTCAGCAGTCACGCCTGTTGACTCAGAGAAAGCACAACACAGATAAATGTGATGTATGTACATGCAGTGAGGATCAGTCAGGAATGCTTCCTAACATAAATGTTTGTCCAGACCCAGTTTTTCTCAATCAGTTGATTTTTCTTAGTGAGAAACCTAATGGGATGTATCATTTCAGAATCAAGGTTTATTCTCTTGCTTGGTTTTCAACTAAGTCCATTGAAAGTTTCTATAGGCTAATTTACTTAGCTAGCTGAGTTTCCCAGAGTGCTCAGCAGCTGGGAAAAGAAATACGAAGGCAAAGGGTAGAAAAAGAAAAAGGAGGAGAAAGCAGTGAAAAGTCCTCGTCCTTTCTTGAGAAATGTATTGTGCCAAACTATATAGACCATTCAACCTACATTGTCCAGTTCTTTGGTTAAATGTAGTATGTGTGTGTACCTTCAAGTCACCTGTTGTCTTATGGCAACCCCATGAATTTTATATAGTTTTCTTATGCAAGGAATACTCATAGGTGGTTTTTCCAGTTCCTTCCTCTCAAATAACCCACAACACCTGGTATTTGTTAGTGGTCTCCCATCCAAATACTAGCCAGGGCTTAGTTTACAAGATTTGATGGGAATCTGGTGCTTTTAGGGTATTTAGGCCCAGGGGTGGGTGAAGGGAAATAATATTATATTAGGGATATAAGCAAGGGTCCAAAACACGAGATTTGCAGAGTTAACTGAGATCTCTACATGTAAATAGAACCTGACTTACTGCTTTTTGTCAAAATGATTTCTACTGCTGCTAAAGAGGTTGAAGACTTCTATCTTCACCAATAGAAAGCATGGAGGCCCAAAGAGAAAGCCAATGTATTCTGTGCAGATCCTTCCTGTTACACCTTGTTCAAACTTTATTTCTTTTAATCGCTTAACTAAAAGTTAAGAAAAGGTGTTGGCCTAGAGCAGTGATGGACAATGTGTGATCCTCAAGATGCTGTAGGGGCAGAAGATATCTTTCAATTTTTAAAAAAAAAAATCATTAAGGGATGTAGTTTTTATTGAACACTATAGTATTTGCCCTATGTTTATATCCAGGTATTGCTGTCCCCAAAGCTCTTTGCCTTGTATCTCCCCCTATCTTTTGTTGCTCCCCCTGAAAAGAGTGGTTGGGATGGAATCAGGGAGAAAATTAGACAGCTGTGCAAACAGAAGTGTCTCTCTTCTAAGCTGGAGCAGAAAAGTTGCCCCAAGCAGTTTTATTCAGAAGCAGTAAGTTTCCCTTGATAGTTTCTTCAAAACACCCTGACAACCAGTTCTATTTGCGCAGCTGTCTTATTTTCCCCCTGGCTTTTTTTTAAACCAGCTGATTTCTAATCCTCTTTGTTGTGGAAAACACACTTAACAGAGTTGGAATTCAGAAAGTTTCCTTGGACTAAAGGGATTCACTTGTAATAGGGACATGAGGTCATAGAGATGCCATACTCATAGGACTTTGCCACTTACAGTGATTTCCTGTCCACTTCACTACTAGGGGAATGCCACGAGGATCGCTTGGCCAAGGTGCCTGGGTGGTTTGGATTAGAGCATGACTAGGGTTGCCATAACTCTGGACCTCAAAAACGGGCACATTATCAGACATGGGAAAATAGTAACGTCTAATCCAATGGCCATACAAACGGCAATATGGGGTTTCAACGTTATTGCGTGATAGACTACCACAGCAATTTCGGGCAAAGGGAAGTCAGTCCAAATGAAATCATGGGTTTCACATTATTTGTGAGAGGTGATCCTATGCAAATTTCGGCAATGGCAATTTTTGGCAATGGAAGTCAGTTTGAATGCAATTTGAATTCACGTAAATTCGCTGAAATAGCTGGGAATTACATGAATGCTTTCTGGCCCCCAATTTTTTTTTAATTCGACATTAAGAGCCATTCCCTTGTGTGATCACTCCTATGTTTTTATTAACTGTAAACTACATTTATGTTGTGCACATGATATTGTATTTGACGATATAATTTTAATTTTTGTGAACTTCTGTGTCACTCGTGTATTGTGTCACACCCATTGCATTATATTCATGGTATATGGCATTACAATGTACATCCGTGCAACAACAGCATTACTAAGGGATCTGTATGGCGTGTTAACTGAGGATGGCATGGGTAGGTGGTGACACCATGAGTTACGCAACTGGGTGACACGAACTCTTTGTTAATGAACTCCTTATGTGCAAAATGAGAAGCTTATCATAAAATTGTTGCACTTCACAACTGAAACCTGTGTACACATATGTTTTTATATGGTATTTTCCCCTAAACAGTACAAACATTGTCCCATGTAATCTTTACTGCAACACTTAGTCCTCCATCCTATATGCTTACCGGGAATGCCAACCTGTTTAAGTCACTGGGGCATAGACTGAATAAGACATGCTAGGACTATACCACACGATACTCCCCAATACCAGCCATTGTGTATGGGCTGAAGTTTGAAAAAACTATTGCCTAAACCCCAGCCCATACGGACATAGAAGTTACGATAAAGTAAACGAGACTCATTTTTAACCACAGTTTTTGCCGTTGAGATAATTTTCATCTCTTCAGTGATGTATAAAACATTCAACCTCCACAAAACAGTGCTACCTTTATTCAAACAACCAAATGCGCCAAAAGGCACGGTGCACGCTGTCAAAGCTCACTGGCTTCTTCATCAGGCAAAGGTGTTAAAAATTATCAGATTCGATGTTAGTCACAGGCTGCATTTCTCAAGGTGTGGTGTGTTGGTTGTGGCAGGATATCTATGCAGGCAGGCCAGGAGGGATTTGGCATTTATGCTCACTACTACTTGGGCAGCAGCCCCAGAGTATCCACACGTTTTCAACTGTGACATTGAAAAATAAAATATTTCCCCCTCCAATCAATTTGGCAACTGACGATTTTCAGCTGGTAAATGGGTTGTTGAATTAAATTTTTAAAAGGAGGAGGGGGGTACTACTAAACCAGGACATAGAAAGGAACAGCAAATGCAAGTGAAATCAACTTTCTCCCAGGTCTAAGACCCTGCTTTTTTGCTTCCTCATTAACCGACATAATTTTAAGTAATAACTACAGATGCCTTGTTGCTAACCTAAATAATTCAATTTTATCTTCCGTAATGTTAGCCGCTCTCTAAAGCACTAAAATCTGCAGTGTCCCCATTATGTAAAGCGCTAGTGAAAAGGGGGACAAATGTTTGCAGGAACCCTTGAGAATCTTTATTAAAAGATAGTCTTCTAGTTTTATCTCCCAAGCTATTCCCCATTTATTCCGTACAGCAGCCTTTTTTGCCCATACTAAAACTCAACATTATCCACTGCAACTCATAAGGTATGAGCCTCAATATTACAGTTAATACTAGCTGAAGTTACTTAACTCAAGTATATCATCTTGAAACTAAACCCGTTGCATAAATTTCTTGTATAGTCTCAGAAACGGGACTGTTCTAGAAAGGAGATATGTTCTAGCGATTGTTTAAAAATTTTGTTCACCTCTGTAGATTAACAACCACACTACTAAATAGGATTTTAGGTTTTCCAGGCAGCTACTTTAAAAATCAAGCCAGACCAGGAGGACTGCTTTGATTCCCACTCTAGTTTAAAGATAAAAAGACTCAAACAAAACCCCTGTACCAAACTTGCTTGTTTATTACAGTCAAGGTTGAGTCTCTCTTATTTGAAATACTTTGCCATGTTTTGGCTTTGGACTAGTGTTTTGGATCTTTTTGCGGGGCGGATTTTGCCAATCACTTGTATTCTGTATAATGTTCAGCTGTATATATGGAGATTGGACCCAGCAAACCCACGTTTCATTTCTGTTTCATAACATTCCCTTCACACATACACCCAGAAGTAATTTTATACAACCTTTTAACACTTTTGTTGCCTTCCAAGGAACGTGGTATCTACTGAAGCCTCAGAAAGCAAATGCCTCACTACCCAGCCACCCATGAAGAATGTTTTGGGTTTTCGGGCGATTTCAGATTTCCAGATAATTGCGATGAACCTGTATAACTAAATGGCAATGGCACTGCGTTTCGTACTTACCACTAGTGTTAATTGATCTCTGAAATCTGCAGTTGCATTTGCTATATATCTTGTCAGGCTGGGCCCTACCCAAAGAGTCCAAACTGGAGCTGCCATTGCACAAGAACCTGAGACAATCATTAGCAGGAAAAGAAGCCGTTGTTCAGCAACCAGGAGATACAGTCCAGAGCTGAAAAAACAGCAACCAAAACTGTGGCCTCAAAAGGCATTTTTGGGAGCAAGAAGAGGCCCCTTTGGAGACCATGGTTTTACACGGACAGGGATGTTTCTTAGGAAACCAATATATCTGGGTACATTGTATTACCATTTCTTCCCTAGAAAGCTGTTTTCTTTACCTCCAGAAATGTAGTTGGCAGTAATTGAAGGCAAACACAAAAACCACAGCAGCAGCAACACCAAATCTCTCCTCTTTTTAGTTTATACCTGTTACCACACTATAGGCTTAGTAAGCACCTTTAGTGTGATAGCTACCTAGTGTGGTAGACTGGAGTTCAGAGTGTCTTTAGATGTGTGGAGTGTCATTTTTCTGGCAGATTATGTAACACTATTACAGTTAAAATTTTATTTTGAAATTATTGCCTACATATTCTTTCTTCTAATTTGGGGATAAAACTGGTGGACCCATGTTGGAAGCTGTGGAGTAGGGGCAGTGATTAGCATCAACAGGCTTGCGTTGAATTTCCTGCGTTTTCAGAGCCATGATTGGTTAACTGCCAAAATAATTTCTAATCTGTGTTTTATGATTCGATTAATTTCTATCCCTGTGTACATCAAACAGGACCTTAAAGTAGTAAGTGGGGATTTTGTGCTCCAATCCTTCTACTGTCCTCTTTGATTTTGTGAAACTGTAAAGAGCTTGATTTCCCCAAACCAGAACCTTAAGATAGCTGTAGGGCTGAGTCCGAATAACATCCCTGAAAATTGATTTGATTTGGAGGTTTGGGGTGACGAGTGGGCATGCAAATCATGCAAACTGTGTGTGGTACCCTTTCTGGTCCAATTGGTGGTTAGCAAACAGGAACGGAAGGCTCAATGGGCGTGCTTTTCTTTTCACTGGGACCAGTATCTCTTTCTTGATACAATGGACAATACGGGCTAGGTCCTGTGGCAACAAAAGCTTTCAATTTTAGATTTGGGGGGGGGGGCAACCAGCTGTATATCCTTCCCTCCTTGATCTGCAGGATGTTTGCCTGTTTAGAGGCTTTCTCTAGATTTCAAGATATATCATGAAGTGCATAGGGCCTTGCTGCTCTCAGTGTAATTTTTCTCTCAGTGTGTGACCTCTGTCATTACATTTGGGCCGGCTAGCTCCTCCAGGAAATAAGAGCTTATGGAATGAATGATGCATCTAAAACCTTCGTACCAATGGAGTTACGAAGTGGAAACATAGTTCAGAGTGGGGATCCGGAAGCGTCTGCATCTTCAAAAAACACGATGTTCTGAAAAAGTCCACATGTAAACATTTGGTGCAGCCTATATTCATTCTTTTCCATGTTTTTTATTTAAATTTCTATCTTAACTTAGGGCTTAATTTAAGCAAATCTGGAGGTAAAAGAAAAAAAAAAAACAAACAGATATTTTAAAACCACTTAATTTAAAAAGAAAAAGTATTATAAATTTATCTTGATAACTCAAAAGTAGTTCAATTGACTTTGGTCTAACATTTTTTGTACCGCACCAAGCCTTCACGATTCATTGAAGCATGACAAATTTCATCAAAGGGAGAAAATTTATAAAGTCAGGCTATAATGGATTGTGGATTTGCCGGTGGAAAACTCTTTTAAGCGAAGTAGCAACTTCGGCTATGATATCATCAATGCTGGGCATGCTGACCAGCAATCTCATCATCTATCCATAACCAATGCAAAATGACTCTTAACATAACAACCACCATCATGATATGATAAGCATTTTCCCTATCTTTTATAAAGGATTCAACATAGTCTAGGCAGGCAGCAGCCATTTTGAGTCATTCTGATAAATCTGCTAGTAAATCTTGTCATACAGGTTTCTTTTCTGCTGTGCTGCTTCAGAAGTATGTTTCAAAACTGGCCCCACAGGAATATACAAAACTTCCATTTGTACACTTCGTGCCATATGAATGTTCTGCCTTTGGACTTCCTTTGCTTTTTATACTGAAATTTTTTCATGAGCCCTTCAAGGCGGACCAGTGAAGCCAACCTTGAACTTCCACAGGCTTGGCTCTGTATTTATACTGGAGTGGAGATGAGGTCCAGTGTTTCTGGAGGTAAAGAAAATAGTTTCTATTGAAAATGGTATAACATGTACCAGAATATTGGTTTCTAAACATCCCTTGTTTCCCTTGTTAAGCCCATTGCCTCCAAAGGGCCTCCTCTTTGCTCCCGAATGCATTATTCTTCCCCCCCCCTGATACTGCCACATGATTGTACCTTTTGACGGCCACCGTTTTGGTTCTGTTTTTTCAGCTCTAGTGTATCTCCTGGTTGCTGAAACAACTCACCTTCTTGTTTCTGTGCTGCTTGTCTTAGGTACCGTGGCCGATGGCATCTCCCGTTTGACACTTTGGGTTAGGGCCAGCCCTGAAGATGCTAATAGCATGCAACAACAGAGTTCAGAGATCAATTAACCAAGAGGATTTTTCCTGCTAGTGGTAAGTAAACGAACCTCAGTGCATTTCATATCGTTCTTACATGTTCAGTCTGACTTATCTGGAATCTAAATCCTCCAAAAAACCCAGAAATTCTTTGTGGATGACTGTGGTGTGAGTCTTTGCTTTTGTTTAATGCACAAAAAGTATTTAAACTGTTTTATACAATTACCTCTGGTTATGTGTTGAGGTAAATATGAAACATAATTAACACTTGTGTCTCGACTTGGGGGGTCCCATCTCCATATATACATCTGTACAGCTACAGTGGCTGGCAAAATTCCCCCCTGCAAAAAAAAAATCCAAAACATAGTCCAAAATCCAAAACATGTCACAAGCTTTCAGATAAGAGAGACTCAACCTTACCTGTAATAAACAAGCACTTTGCTACTGGGGTTTTGTTTGCTTCTTTTTGCTTAAAAACTAGAGTGGTATCCAAAGCAGTCTCACTGGTCTTGCTTGATTTTTAAAGTAAGTGTCCGGAACTAACATCCTATTTTAGTAGTGTGTTGTTTAATATACAGATTTGAACACACTAGTCGGTGTGTTTTGGGCACTATTTGTTCAAGGGGGTTTGCCATTGCCGTCCTCTTGCAGGATGAGAGACTGTGACTTGCCCAGTGTGACCTAGTGGGTTTTCCATGGACAAAGATCTATATCTATGGATTCTGACCATGCTTCTGGAGTAACGATTCAATGCTATACCACTCCCTATGCTACCTTCCTTTTGATTTTTATTACTACTGGTCACTAAACAGCAGAGATGGAAGGACTTCACTTATTACAAACACTGGGCTATATGTCAGTGAAACATCAAGCTAAACTTACCCTACCACTCCTTCTAAGTAAGACTCTTCTTGTCCCTTAGGGCTTGAATCACATTCTTATATATTGCTCCCAGCGAAAAACAGAAGCGTCGAAAGACATATTGCATATGAAAGCTCTTCAGGGGAGTTTAGGTCATTTATTTTTCCTACTGATAATTTAAGTTTATTTATTTCCTCTTCTGCACACAGAAATCCCGACAAAGTTATTAAATACTTATATACTATTAAAATATTAATGCAGAGACCCCTAATCCCATGGGCCTAAAAAAAGACTCCCGACCCATGTGATATCTTTGACTGCTTCCCATATGGATTTATGCATCGTCCCTTAACTTGAATTAAAATGATCAAATATAACTTCTTCCTCCTTTTGTTCAGCGAACCTCCAGAAATTCATATTTGCGGCTAACCAACAAATATTTACTTACCATTAATCTTGTCTGAAGCTTTTCTTCATACAATAAAGTCCCAGGGCCCCATAGATTTATTTTCTGGAGTTCAAAAAGTTACCCCCAGCATGGCAATACAGACTAGAAGTTTTACCTTAGTATCAAATAGTTGCCAGTCTTCCACCACAGTATGATGTTAATGAAATTCACCCTGATTATGCTTTGGCCTTTCTATTTATCATTTATCTGCATAGGTCTTTCCTGATCCTCTTTTCATCCCTTCTGGCGTTCCACAACGTCTTCTATGACTTTATGAATTTTTTTATAGTAGGTTCCTATAGGTCCGATTCTCACTAAGTTTCTCCGGGAAGAGTTCACAAAGAATTACTTGTTTTTTTAAATTGAAAACCCGGGATTACAAAAGTTCTGAAAACTTTTTTGTGCCTAGTAATCCAGTATCCCTTTGTCTTGCATCATTTAATGCAGATTATACCTGCTAATTGTGTACGAAACGCTTCCTACCCTCTCTTCAAGGAGCTAAGCAAGCGGAATCATAGTATTAGAGCAATCTTACAATTGAGTCAAACCTTCTTCAAATGCCATTACTGAACATGGAGCTTAGAAGTGGATTACATTTGCTTTTCCTACAGGGCTACCACTGAAAAAGACATTCATGTCATAAGTTGTCCAAATTTAATGTTGATTAAATTATGTTTTCATTCGAATGTCCTTGCTATCACCTGGAATAATTCTCATCACACTAGCTTTACCAGAAAATACAAAGAAGGTTGGGGATCCTCAGAGCGATTTTTGTCTGTAAACTATCTTGCAAATTCTTCATAGCGAGCTGTTCAAGGTGCTTTTTGTGCTTTCTTGGTGGCCAGAATATAAAAGGGCCTGACCACTCCGAACAGCTCTGCTGGATGACACTGTGCAGGATGCAATGGTGGCAGAGAAGAATTAATTATTTCGCTGCCACCACTGACATGGCATACATTTCCAATGAGGCTCTAGCCAGCATTTGGCGGACCTCACTTCAAGTTCTTCCACCATTCATTGTTAGTCGCCGCTTCACTCTTTCATCAATGTCAGCTTCCTGGTTAAACCCGGGGGTGCTCATTTGGCTCACTTTGGGACACTCGTGTCCACTGCCTGGCCAATTTCATATTCCAGAGATCAGCAGGGATTCAACGGACTCAACTGCAAGACAACAAGAAAATCCCAAGAGCCATCAGGAATCCATCCTGCTTCATACGTCTTCTGGCGTGGGACATCTTTATCACCCCCCTCATCCCTGCAGAGGTTCTGAGTCACAGTTGAATCTAAACCCTACAAGTAGTTATCAGTTAATAAACACAGAACTACAGAGAGTTCTTCCACTCCCAGGAGCATTCTAATCTGACCACGAACAGAAAACTAGGTCCAGCGTGTGTCCTGCAACTTGGGTGGCACAGATCTACTTGGACAGGCCTCCATGTTTGTCCTGTGGTATATAAGTCCTGAATGCTCCTGATCAGAGTAGTCTCCGCATAGATGTTGAGTCCCCCATTACAACAGATGAGGGGCTCCAATGGCCCACTGAAGCGCCCAACTCAGCCAGCTCAAGCAGTGGAGATGCTGTGCAGTGGGGTGGGCAGTACACCAACAGAACCCCTCTTCTGTCCCAGCCACTATCTTTAAGTAAATAACACTCATACCCAGATAGATGTGGGACGGGGCCCTTGGTAAAGGAGATGAAAATCCCATCTCCATATACAAGGCCAGGTCCCGTATGTCAGCAGCATTTTTCAGCCCAGGGGACCGTTGCCAAGGCTATCCATGGGTCAGCTTGGGAGTAACCAGTAGCCTGTGGTCCCCCGTTCCAGGGTAATAGGGCTGACTTACATATCATATTTCCCCTGCCCATTACTGTCAACAATGGCTGCTCCTGGACTGCTTCCCCTCCATGCTCTTCCTTTACTACAACTTGGCTATTAACAAGTGGAAGTTCATTTGAAAAGCTGCCTAGCAGCCATCCCACCCATCCTCTCCCAGACAAAATGACTGTCTGACCCTGTCGCTTCCCCTCGCTTACCTGGTGATGCTGCTTTGGAGGCAAACCATGGGGCGGTGGGCCACTGAGTCTTACTATTACTTGGCCTTCCCAAGGGGCCAGATGTCCTCCCTGGCTATGCATCCAGAAACCCAGCTGGGTGCCTGGCCCTGATTCTGGCAGGGAATCCTCCAGATAAGCTTGAGGCCAGCATGCGAGCAGCAGCAACAAACAGGGCAGGCAGTCGCAAAACCTTGTCCTTGAATGTGGGAATGAAGTTATTCTCCACCCTGTGCTAGTTCCCCCATTCCCAAAATATCTATTAT
>NC_056522.1:101069570-101095803 GCF_019175285.1 Sceloporus undulatus | reverse complement strand
TACAAGTATACCAAAATCTGAAAAAATCCAAAATCAAAAACATTTCTTGTCCCATGCATTTTGGGATAAGGGTAGGGTTGCCATAACTCTGGAGCTCCAAAACAGGAAAAATGTAGGACAAAATTTTCACCCGAGGCCTCCCTTCCTTCCCCGGCCCCCGCAGAGGCCGCGGAGGAAAGCACGAGGCCTCGGGCGAGCGCCGAGGCCTCCCTTCCTTCCCCGGCCCCCGCAGAGGCCGCGGAGGAAGGCGCGAGGCTGCAGGGAGGTGGGGAGGTTGGCGCGGCTGCGCGCAGGAGGCGCCACCTCCCTGCAGCCTCCTCCGCCCCAGGCCTCGCTGCCCTCCTCTTCCTCCGCGCGGCCATGCGCGGTGGAGGAGGAGGAGGGCAGCGAGGCCCCAGGGTTGCCCAGCAACCCCACTGCAACCGGGCTTTTCCCGGTTTTTGGCTGCACCCGTGCCGTGACCGGGCAGGTGCAGCCAAAACCGGGAAAAACCCAGTTGCAACCGGGTTATGGCAACCCTAAGCGTGACTGAAAAGCCAGTCACAGGGAGATGCAGGTATACCAGCAGCGGGCAAATTGTGGCACGTGGAGTGCATGCAGGCCTCACTTTTGTGGTCCCTGAACTCACTCATTCCCCAAAGTCCCCAGCTGCCAATTTGACCCCCACTCTGTAAAAACATGCAAGAATACCTCTCCCCACAAGCAGCCAGGAATCTTTCCATTTCCCTCTTTAGTCTCTCTCAAATTGGTGGCAGGAAATGACCTGAAGTCACTCTCTGTCACAATTTGAAGAGGGATTACAAAGAAAAAAAGAAGAGGTACTAGTGCTTGCTGTTTAGGGAAGGTGAGACACTAGGAGATTCAGGAGATTGGCCCCTTGCTCTCACATCAGCCCATACACATCAGAAATTTGGACTTTCTGGTAGAGCAAGATTTTTCATCAGGCTGTTAGAAGCACCAGAAAGAAGCCTAGTTTTTGTTTGCGGTTTCTGCATATTGTGATGCTATCATTCCAGACAACATATTAAGGTGTCAATTAGGCTTCTGCATATATACCAGAACACCATGACTAAGAGATGATAACTCTATCAAAAATATACATTTTGACAAGCAAGTATATTTAACTACATTAAACAGTGAATAGCCACAGTCCAACTATCTATATGTTCATGTTGTCTCTGAATGTGTCACATATAATAAGGATAGCCTTACAAACTTCACCAGAACACACTGGCACTATAACAATTTTCTCTTGCTTTTATCTCCATTAAGCAATTAAAAAGAAAGATTGTGTTTTAATTCCTTTATGTTTATTTAATGGCTCTTACAGAGTCTTTCAGAATAATTAGTTCTGTTGAAACTACTGATTGATGGTAAAGTGTAAGGAAGAAGAAGGGGGGCAAGGCATATTTCCAAATTTACTCTCCATGAAGAAAATGTTTAGAAGGAGATTAGATTTTACAAAGCCATAAGCAGTCTTCTTATGAAGCTACTGAAAGTTTTTCTGCTAAACTATAAACTCTATGGAAGTGAAATGGTACTACATTTTACACCGTTTTAAATGACAATGTGGAAGAAGAAGTGACACTAGTTATGAGGGGGAAACAAGTTAATTTTATGACTAAATGAAATTGTACTTAGCGTCAGGGCTTCAGTTAACAAGATCTGGGAAATAACTACTTCAGATTAAGATCTCAGACAAAGGTCTCAGACTGATTTTGCTTAATGAAATTACTTTTAAAAGTATGTATGATCAGACTTTTAACAGGCAGGGAACTGGGCTTACTTCCAAATTTCAACTTTAAGATTTATTGTATTTTCTCCCTCTCCTTTTTAGCCTAAGCCTTGCCTGCTAGCTGCAATTAATACAAATGTTATGGTTTTTGATTTGCATTGCTACAGCATATGAACTCAATTACTTTTCATTTGTAGCTCTGGAAATGGCATAAAGCATTTTTGTCATGAGGTTTTTCATTGCATTGGTAAGAACTTACTGAACCATAGAACCAAGAAGATATTGGGTGAACCATAGAAAGTATTTTCCTTTTGTTTTACTTTAAATATCCATCCTCTTATTTCCTTATATGTTCTGCCATGCTCAGAGGTCACAGAGGCAAGTACTGTATCTGATTTTAAAATGACTGGTAAAAATCTTACACTGGAAAAAAGAGGTGTATAAATTTGAATGCTAAGAGAAGGATAAGTAATTCAGGGAAAAAAACACACAGGTCAAGATTAATTTCTATATTTTCTCCATGTCTTTTATAAAAGGATGCAAATTACTGACCAGTTTTACTAATCTTCTCCCTCCCTAAAATATGTGTCTAAATCTAATAAGTTAATGTATTACACACAAAAATCAAGTAGATAATTAAATTGCAATATTTCATAATCAAAAAAAGAATGTGTGTCTGCCTGTCAGACCCTTAGCAACAAAAGCATAAAATCAAGGAGTTGTCTGCACTCGCCAGAATACTCCAAGATGCTCCCAGAGTATTCTGGCACTGGTGCTAATCCAAATTCCTCCCATTACCTTTGCATTATGGAACAATGCTGGATGCTTTTTACACATGGGTTCTGCCATGTCACATGCCACTGCCACGTCCGGTGTGAGTCACTCCCTCTGAAATCTAAAACAGAGTGCCCACCATCAATTACATGGCCGGGTGCCTCGTTGAGACCTCAGAGGGAGCAACTCACACCAGTGGCAGCACTGGTGGGTGACCCAGTGGGACACGTATGTAAACATCCACCCAGCATTTCTCCAGAGAAAGTTCAATGCAAAAAGTAAATATTTTTAATATATTACAGTATAAGGCAGGAATGGCCCATATTCAATGCACTGATCTGACTTCATGAAGTGAAGCAGTCAAATTGGAGCTTTGGCTCATGTTCATTTGGCCCATGTAGACATGCCCCAAGACTGTCTAGGATCCCATTCACACCACACAAATGATGATGATGATTTTCATCATCGTTTATTTATAACACCCTTTTCATCAAGGGGTAGAACATCTGACATATGTAATCTATAATGAAACAGTAAAATACAACACTATGATATGCTAAAATACTGTACAATATACTAAAAACAAAATCCTCATCAGTCGCTATCCACCTTAGACACACTTAGCGGCTTAATCAAATCAATCAAAAAGAAAGGTCTGTGATAATTTACAAAAATGGGTAAGAGCTTCCTCAAGCCATTTCAAAGGAAGACTGTTCCACAACTGCATTGTCAGATCCTGAAAGGCTCTCAGCCTTGAGGGAGTTATACACATTGGTGGAACCACCAATAATCTTTTGCTTGTAGATTAGCTGTATTTTTTGTGAGGTCGTTTGCTTTTGAACTTCTTGTTGACTTGTTTTTATGCTTTTTTCTGTTTTGTTTTTATAATCAATGTCAGCATTTTATTATACATTCCTCAGAGGACCCTCATAGACAAAAATGGATCAACAATGTGCATGTGTATTAAGGGGACCCTTAGGAGTGTGGAGCTTGTGGGTTTTCAGTTTCTAAAACACGTCACTTAATTTGAATGAATTTGAAATCAAATTCGCAGGTGGCAATATTTTAATAAGAGCAATGAAAATTCTATAATAGTGTGCAAGCTTCTGAGTTGTCTCGAAGTCTTCATCAAGCCGACAAAGTACAAAATTTAGGGGTATGCTGACCATACATACCATTTGAAACATGACATAAATAACAGTTTTGCCCCATTTTTCATAAATCCCAATCAGCTCAAGTTTCCTAGCAGGGCCCCAATTCTTTCTGAGTTTGGATGGGCTGCTGACTAGCAGGAAAGGGGGGGTGGCAGCTGTGGCACCAACAGTGACCACACACTCCTCCCTCCCCCAGAAGAAAAGGAGTCTGTGAACAGGCTGGCTACTGCTGCCTCGCTTTCCCTCCAGGCCAAACTCAGAAGGAATAGGTGGAGTTGGCAGTGGCATCATCCTCTTACTTGCACATGTGACTGCAACTTTGCCTTCCCTTTCACTGCCCTGCGTTTCATTCTGCAGCAGTGAGATGGAAGGGAAGGCAAAGCTGTGGCCAGTCATACGGGCAAAGGGTTGCTGCCAACACCACCCCCACTGACTCTTTCCGGGTTTGGCTGAGTGAGAAAGTGAGGCATTGGTGGCATGCATGTTCACGGACTCTTTTCCTTCCATAAGCTGGCAGGTGCTGCCCAGTGCTGCTTTATTATTTTATTTATGGTATTTATACCCTGCCCTTCAGCCCTAAAGACTCTCAGAACAGCTTACAATTATTATTATTTTTAAATTAGACGGTTCCCTGCCTTCAGGCTTACAATCTAAAAGGACACGACACAAAAGGAGAAGGGAATGGTAGTGGGGAAGGGGATCAGGTCCAGCAGTTCTTCTCTCCCTCTCTGGCCTGGACCAAGGCAGATGGACTGGAGGGAGAGCACGGCTTCTTAATCTAGGCCAGATCCGATGGAACTGGGCCTGCATCTCTCCCTCCAAGGCCGGATGGCACCAGATGAACTGGAGAGAGGGCTCTGCTTTTTAGCTCAGGCCAGACCCAGTGGAGCTGGGTCTGTATCTCTCCCTCCCAGGCCAGATGGCACCAGATGAACTGGAGGGAGGGCTCTGCCTTTAGAACTCACTTAGAAGGCAGAGGCCCAAGTAGCCGCCTCCGCCTCCGCCTCCTGGCCCCAGATAGTCACTGTAATTCTCTCTGCTGGAGTGTTTTGCAGTATAGCCCTTTCAGGTCCTGGTTTTATAGCCCTAGCAGGCAAAGCAGCTGTGAGTGATGGCAAAAACAGTGCCTACTGAGTCAGGGCCTCAATCCTGAAGATAGAGGAATCCATTGGGAAGGCAGAGGTCCAAGTACCAGTAGAACCAGCAACTTCTTCCTCCCTCTGGACTTCTGAGAGTCACTGTGGGTTGAGAAAAACATTTTATAGATTTCCAAAATAAATCAGTTTGTATAGCAAAAAAACCTAGGAATTCCAAAAACTTTTTCCTATCTGAACACAGTCTAGAATTCTTCCCAAGATAGCAATTGAGCAATATCTTCTCTTGTAGCTTTCTATAAATCCTTAGTCACTGTTTTCTGTAAATAAAAAAACACACCAAAAACAGCTTTCTGTAAATCCTTTGCCATAATTTCATTATCTGATGGTGCAGACATATGATCTGCAATTAACACCCACACTGTCTCCTGTTACCCATAATACAACGTTGCTTTTTTACTTTTCTTTCTTTGCGGACACAGGTCAGTTATTATTGAATCCACCTTTAAATGCACTTCTCTCCCCTTCTCATAGGCAAAGGTAATGCCTAGCCAGCATGCCTACACCAGTTCAGTTACAGTTCAAAAAATGACCCACTGAAAGCTGTGGGTTTGTTTAAAAAAAACACCCAGGTATAATTTCTCTTGCCATTCAAATTACTGGAACTACAGAGTGTATGAATGATAGGAACTTAAAGTCAGAATAACACTGTTATACTTACATTTATCTAATGATAGTGCAATTGCTGTTGCTAGGAAAAATGGTTTAGGAGGAAATATAGCTGGACAACAGCCTGTGAACACAGCTGCCAAGCAAGGAAGCAAATCAGCTAATCGCATCAACACTTAAACCAATGATAGCTGTTTTACAATGGAGGAAAATTGGATCAGACACATCAAACACCTGGCACAGTAGGACACAAGCTGGCCCCATAGAGACTTGTATTCATGGTAGAATAAATTTCATCATAATTACTGGCAAAGATTTCTGATCATAAAATTTGCCTTTTGTATTGATCATTTGTAATATTAGGATGAGCCGTACTCAGTAGCATGATCCATACTGAGTGCCCATCACAACTATATGTGAGTAGATTGTTAATATTATGAAAGTACAGTATGAATTTATATTATTCCCTGGCAGCTGGTGGCATCCATGTCAATTGGGCATGAATCTATGCCAGATTTTATTCCAGATTTTAAAAGAGCTAAACAAGGCAATAACCCTCCACTTACAATAGGTTCAGCAGCTTGGATTGTTAGCTTAAAGTTTAGACTAAAACCCAGCATGTTTTCACTACCTTACTTACATGGAAGCCACCTACCACTACTGTATCATGATCAAGATGTTCTTGATAGCCAGCCCTATGCCTATTTTCCAAATAACATAATTATGCTGGAAATCAGTGCTCTATTGATTTCTCAGTTACAGATAGGCCACACTCTTTAAAATACTGCAGATGACATCCTAGCACTCCAATCTTAAAGCCTTACTACACAGCAAATAAATGCAAGTTATTTATTGAGCATGATAGGATCATTTTAGTACTGAACTGCCTGAAATGTGTTTTGAACCATAACAGGGCTGAAGTCCCATTTATCTTTTTTTTTATGTTTACAAAAAAGTATGTGCCTATGTTTGTGAGTATGCCAAGAATTTGCCTTCAGTTGGATACAGGTGGTGCCTTTAGTTCCAAAATGGCCTAAATCCATTTGAATCCAGAATGTTGATATGGCAAATGAAATTCAGGACAAGTAAAAGTATAAAGTGATTCGCACAAGGGAGCAAAGAAGAAACCAAAAAATCCTAGATTTTACATATAGGCTAACATCCAGGTAGTGCTGTACATATGTGTAAGTTTTCTTTGCCTATTTTGGTGCACTGTGGTGGTTGGTATTATTATTATTATTATTATTATTCTATTATTATTATATTATATATTACCTTTTTTGAAGCGCTGTAATTTACACAGCGCTGTACATGCAATCTTTTTAGTTAGACGGTTCCCTGCCCTCGGGCTTACAACTAAAAAGACATGACCCACCCCTCCCGATTTACACACAAGTAGTGGTTCTCAGCCTTACTAATGCCCCGGCCCCCGACCCTTTACTACAGTTCCTCATGTTGTGGTAACCCCCAACCAATGGTCTAGGGTCCTAAGACTATTGGAAATATGCATTTTCCGATGGTCTTAGGCAATCCCTGTGAAAGGATCTTTCGGCCGCCAAAGGAGTCGCGACCCACAAATTGAGAACTGCTGCTCTAAAGGCTCCCCTCTCAGCATGGACTTATGGTGAGCAGTTAGGACTGGAAAAGTAGCTATCTATTTCCTCACAGTCAAAAGCAAAATTATTGCAGCAGTGCTGAGGCCCCAGCACTGCTGTAATCATTTTGCTTCTGGCTACAGGGACATAGCCAGATGCTTCTCCAATCCTGGACACCCCCCATCAGGCACAGAATCGCCATGCAAGGGGGCTTCAAAGGCTATACATAAGTCTGAGGAGTTACAAGCAGCTTAACTCAGCATAGGTCTGTACATGGAACTATAATACTACAACAGCCACAAGATTGTCGTCACACAGTGTTGACATCTGAACTAGCTGACTGCTCTTGGTTTCATGCTGGAGCAGCCAGTGAACCCACCTCAACAAATACAGTGGGACCTAGGTAGGGAAGGAGGCAAGGAGGAGGAGGTGGTGGTTTCCCTCCTCCTCCTTGCCTCCTTCCCTTCCTAGGTCCCACTGTATTTGTTGGCCCACGAAGGAGCAACCGAGAGAGCAAGGGGTGCCCCCTTCCTTCCTCCTCAGCACCTCTTTCTTCCCTCTGCCCAGAAGCGGACAGAAAAGACGTAACTACACTTCCCAGCATGCCTGGTGCTCTGCAGGACACACAGCCCAGGAGCACAGGGAAGAAAGGAAGGATGGAGAGAAGAAGCCAAATGGGGATTAGATGGAGGGGGAGGGGGACCAACGACCTTCCCAGCCAGGCAGGGCCCAGGGAAAAGAGCACAAAAGGGAAGGAAGGGGCGCACCTTCCTTCCCTTTGTCGGTGGAGTACCCCTTCTTCCCAGTGCCACCTCCTCCTCCTCCTCCTCTGCCTCCGCCCATGGGTTTGCTATCTGTGGGTGCTAGAATCTGCAGATGGCAAGTCCGCAGATATGGAGGGTCTACTGTAATGCAATGGGGAAAAAATGAATGCCATGTTATGGAGAAAGGACTGGAAATAAAGAGTGTTGTAATGTCCTTATAAAAATAACTGGTATGGCCACATTTGAAATATTCTAGTTGAACCTTCTCAAGCAGAATATTGTAAATCTGAAATGGATAGAGAAAAGTGGATAGAGAAAACCAAATTGAACTAGAAAGGATAGCATTTTTGGGAGGGTGTGTTTTTGAATAAAAGATTCCTTGTGCTGAGAAAAAAATAAGGTTTAGATAATCATGACATGATTCTTTTAGTTTAAGAGGTGATTCTTTTTAAGTTAAGAGGTGATATGATAGCCCTGTTTAAATATTTGAAGGGATGTCATAATGAGGAGCAAGCAAGCTTTTTTTCTGCCACTCCAGAGAACAGGATACGGAAGAATGGGTGCAAGCTACAGGAAAAGAGATTCCACTTCAACATTAGGAGGAACTTACTGACAGTAAGGACTGTTCAACAGTGGAACACACTCCCTTAGAGTGTGGTGGAGTCTCCTTCTTTGGAGGTCTTCAAGCAGAGGCTGGATGGCCATCTGTCGGGGATGCTTTGATAGAGATTTCCTGCATGGCAGGGGATTGGATTGGATGGCCCTTGTGGTCTCTTCCAATTCTATGATTCTATGACCGGTGCCAAAGACACTGGTAGAAACTGTTCTCCCTAGTGCATTGGTCTCCCTGGCTCTTTTAGCCATGTTAGTTAAATACAGAGCCTGGTAAATTTCATTCTAGGGAGATTTTAGGAATGGTACTCCAAAATTTAATTTTTCTATGTTCTTGTAATGTAACATCCATAGAATTATAGAATCACAGAGTTGGAAGGGGTCCCATGGGTCATCAACTCCAACTCCCTGTTCAATTCAGGATCTCCACCTAACGCTTCCCCAGCAAATAGCTATCCAGCCACTTTCTAAAGATATTCAAAGAGATCCTACCACCACTCTAGGCAATTGGTTCCATTGTCAAACCACTTTTACTGTCAAGGGGTTCCTTTTAATGTTTGATCAAAATCTACCCACCTGTAACTTCAAAGTATTAGACCTGGTCCTGCCTTCTGGGGCAGAAGAGAACAGGGCTGCCCCCCTCCTCTCTGTGATAGCCATTGATGTATATAAAAAGCATAATCATGTCACCCCTCAGTCTTTTCTTTACCAAACTGAACATGCCAGTTCCTTCAACCTTTCCCCATATGTTTTGTTCTCCATACCACTTATCATCCTCACTGCTTTTCTCTGAACCTGCTGCAACTTGTCTATATCCTTTTTATAATGAGGTGCCCAAAACTGAATACAGCACTCTAGATGAGGCCCAACCAGTGAAAAATATAGTGGGATTATTACTTCCCTGAAATCCAGATAAATTTGGAAAATTCTGCCAAACTACAGTGCGCCCACGTCATACACAGGCATATGCTGGAAGCCACTCTGGAAGTTGTAGTACCACATGCCAGAAAAGGCAATGGCGCACACGCCCATCGTGCGTATGCTGCCACGTGTTGTGTGCCGCCGCAGGCACAAATCCCATTCACTTGAATGGGGCTTGAGCATCCACGTTTTTTCCCTTACACGGGGGGGTGGGGTGGTGGTGGTGTTCCAGAATGGATCCCCCGCATAAGAGAAGGGACAACTGTAACCTTATATCTTTTTTTCATCAGGTCATTAGTTTAGTAGATTGTGAGAATACACTGGATAACATTTATATGGATTTTAGCAAAGCATATGATAAGGTTCCCCATAATATTTTATTAGCAAATAGATTAAATATGAAATAGGTAGATTATCAGATGGATCCATAATTGCTCAAAAAGGTGCATCAATTAAGCTTACAGCACAGCCCTCAGGGATGGGCTCGGTGCAGGACAAAAGGGAGAGGGATGGGAACAGAATGGGGGCTATCCCGCATTTTATCTCACGTCAGAATGCCGCCAACGCTGCCAGAAGTTCCCGTTCCATTTCTGATCCATCCCAGAGGAGGCGATTTTAAGGAACTGTTCATAAGCATCCTCTAGGACAGATCAGGAATGGAATGGGAACTTCCCACGGCATCAGCAACGTTCCAGCATGTGATAAAATGCATGATAGCCCCCATTCCGTTCCCATCTCTCTACCTTTCGTCCCATGCCAAGCCTGTCTCTGGGGGCTGTCCAGTAAGCTTAAATGGCCACACCTGAAACTGGAAGGTAGTCCCAAATGGGGTGCCACAGGGTTCTGTATTATGGCTATTACTCTTCAACATTTTTATCAATGACTTAGAGGACAGGGTGGAAAGAATTCTTATCAAGTTTGCAGATAACACAAAACTGAGAGGGGTGGCTAACACAATAGATGAACAGAATTCAGAAGGGATTAGAAAATTGGGCAGAATTTACTAAATGAAATTCAATACTGACAAATACAAAATTCTACATTTAAGCTACAAAGACAAAATGCACAGGGAATTCATGTCTCAGCAGCACTGCATGGAAAAAGAAGCTTGTAATTACTGTTGAAGATGTATGCCAATCTTTTGGGGATCCTTTACTCTGGATGGCAAGGAGTTGGACTAGATGCCCCTTGCAGCTTCTTCCAGTGCTATGATCTTGTGATTCTATGATATGCACCACTGTTATAATAAACTGTTAGAGCTATTGGAGAAAGATAAATACTTCTACATCTTAAGAGTATAAACATAGGTATTTCATTTACAATCAATATTTCAAGGGCTAAAACATAACTGATGAAGCTCATTTGTTTTTCTCTTATTCCAAAGAGCAATCAAATTGATTGTAATTTGATTCAAATTACAAGGAAGGGGATTATTATTACTCAGTATTAAAACACATCTTGTAACTCTGGGATAGGCTGCCATGCAGGATGGTAAAGTCTGATTCGTTAAAGGTTTTTAACCCTCATGTACCAAGAAAGGACATTTCAGTTCTCCAGCGTCTCCTACCCTTCCTCTGAATCCACATAGAACTTGACCTACAATGAGGTTGTTCTGCAGTGTTGTCACCTCCCCAGTTGTAATTTCAATCACTTACTAGGTACAAGTTGGACAAAAAAAGTCCCAGCAAATCTGCTGCCTTTTGCTGTAAGAACACAGTTTTAATCACAGCCAATGTAACATACTGGGGCAAATAAAGGTCAGTCTCTTACGTGATTTTTCGGTGAACCATGAAGCAGCAAATGGAAGTAATACACTCTGGCTGACACTGTGTTAGCCCTCATTCTCACTGGGGCCAGAAGACATAACAACTATACATGAAAACTGTGCTTTAAACCTATGCCTAGCTCTAACCACAACCCTGCACCTAACCCTCAACAGATGGGTTTTCTCACTGAGATCAGAAAATAGGCACAACTCATGCAGTGAAAATCAGCAATAAAAGAAAGGGAAGATTCCCCCCCCCCCCCCCCGCAGACATGATGCCTCCAGCTGCCATGGTTGCCAGTCCTTTGACCCGGGGGGAGGGGCCTAAGCCAAACATAGTTTGTTTAGTACAGAACAGAAAAATGTTTGGTTGTGGTTTGAGGCTGTAGAACATGCAGATATGCAGATGGTAGAACACAGAGTTTATCACCATGACAGGTATTTCAAATAAACTGATGGTGTGATTTGATTATACGTCTGGATTTCTACAAAGTAGATATGCAAAATTCAAATAAGGATGGGGACTTTATTTTTAACCACCAGTTGTTCAGAGAGTGAATATGTAACATGGATATTGATGTTGATTCAGATTTTGCCAGGCACAGGAGGAAAACACATGGTCCCTGTTCATTAAAATATTTTAAACCTGCTGGGTCAAAAAAGATGTGTTGTCTTCAGTGACATTTATCATTCTGCCATACATCAATATCACATCACTCTCCTCCAACCTGAAAAGCTATTCACATATAGTGTATTAGAGTGCTAAAATATCAAGGAGGTAATTAGCCTTAAAATGACTCCTGTATCCAAGGTACAAGCTTTCTGCATATTTTTTTCCAGTGGTTTGAGTGTTCGACTATGACTCTGGAAACCAGGATTCAAATCCCGGCTCAGCCATGGAAATCCACTTGGTGGCTTTGGCCAAGTCACACATTCTCGGCATCAGAGGATGGCATTATTATTATTATTATTATTATTATTATTATTATCATCATCTTCTTATATCCTGCCTTTCTCCCAACATGGGGACTCAAGGCGGCAAACAATACGTATAAAACAATACACTTAAAAACAGTACAAGAATATTAAAATATATAGATATAAAATTTAAAAAATAATTAAACAATTTAAAGAGTTAAAACATTTATAAATTAAAATATAACATGTTAAAATAAAAACCATTAAAATGTATACATTCCACAACATTAAAAACCCAGTCCTTCTCAGTTCGCAAAGGCCTGCCAGCCCAAGAACGTCTTTAACTGCTGCCGGAAGGAGAGCAGGGATGGAATCAGCCTGGCCTCTCTAGGGAGGGAGTTCCAAAGCTTGGGAGCAGCTACTGAGAATTCCCTCTCCCTTGTTCCCACCAAACGCACCTGAGAGGATGGTGGGACAGAGAAGGGCCTCTCCCGATGATCTCAATATTCTGGGTGGCTCATACAGGGAGATACAGTCCTTCAAATAGCCTGGACACAAGCCATATAGGGCTTCATAAGTCAAAACTAGCACTTTGAATTGTGCTTGGAATGGACTGACAGCCAATGGAGCTGTTGCAACAAGGGAGTTGTATGATCCCTGTGGACAGTTCCAGTTAACAGCCTCGCTGCAGCTCTTTGGACCAGATGAAGTTTCTGAGAACTTTTCAAAAGCAACCCCACGTAGACTATATTACAGTAGTCCAGACGAGATGTAATCAAGGCATGTACCACAGTGGCCAGATTTGACTTCTCCAGGAACGGGCACAGTTGGTGCACGAGTTTTAGTTGTGCAAAAGCACTCCTGGTCACCACTGATACCTTGGCTTCCAGGCTCAGTGCTGAATCCAGGAGTACCCCCTCTGAAGAAACAAAAGCCCGTGATAGGGTTGCCATAAGTCAGAAACACCTTGAAGGCACACAACCTCAATAAACAGCTATATTAACACAGTGTATTAGAAATGGAGGGCACTGCTGACTTTTACCTAAAGCTTTTCATTACCTTCAGTTTTAAATAGAATTTCTGGACATATTTCAGCCACAAGTTTTTCTGTTTAATCCATATTTTGCTTTTACTATTTAGTGCTCTCAAGACTGTAAAGAAGATGATGCCTAACTATAGCCATGTCTTTTTCCCTCAATGCAAGTTAATTCAGTTGTTGCATTAAACTGTCTCTGCACTACCTTTTAGAAACATTCATTGATCTTCTCATCAGGTTGTAAAAACAAGTTGAAGACCAAATCTCATGAGTAGCTTTACAGCTTGGCTGTGCCTAGCACTTCGTCTTATCATGCAGCTGCACAGATCATCTCTCCTCAAAGATGACTACAGTGCATGACTTGGACCCTACTGTGTAGAGTCATATTGCATTCTCTTATGTTCTGCCAATTAAATTATCCTGCTTCTCTTTTGATTCAGCCAAGGCAATGAATCCAGCTGTAATAAGGTCATATACTTTCAGTTTTGCATGAGCACTTTAATCCAATCCCCCTGACATATACACACATATACCCAGACATCAGTGGCCATCACCGCTATCATAAAACACCTTCCACAATATCTTAAAATAAGCATATGAGAGTGCCTCTTCTGCCCATAGGCATTTTCTTTCTTTTTCTTCTGCAATCAGCACTTGAATGAATATTTGTAGGATGCTTGGAGGTTTGTAGTCATACATTGAGACTGACACAGGGTGTAGGACTGGGGAAGCCAGGGAATGGGGCCAGGGAAACTAGGCTGCCTCTGTTCTTGCTTTCTTTTTGCCATCAAACAAAGACTTTTCTATTCCAGCAGGGTTTGGGAACTGATTGTTTTATAGATTGGATTTTCTGATTAAGTGATGGGTAACAGGTTTTCTGTTTAGGTGCTTTGTAATCTGTGCTTTTAAATTAGCACACTATTACTATTACTTGAATCATAATTTTGTGTATGTTCTTAATTTTATTTGCATCTCTTTTTATTTTGTAAGATGATTTGAGTCCTGATCTTGGGGAAGAGATAGCATACACACACACACACACACACACACACACACACACACGGTGATTGATTGATTGATTATCCTAATTTAAGCAATAGTCCAGAATCCCACTTACCTAGAACAGCTATGTACAAAAACGTTGCAACTTCACTAAACACGAGTCAACTAAATCCCAGTAATTTGCTAGAGAATGAGCCAATGCCAGATGCCTACATTTGGTTCTTGTGCACTCACATACCAATATGAGATGGAAAATTTGACAAAATTGCCAGGGTCTAGCCCAACTCATTGCAATAGCCACATGCAATACAGCACTGACATATGAAGAGCAAAAGTAATTTGCTAGGTACAGGGACACAAATTGCAAGTGGGTTATGTATAGAAGACCTTTTGAGTTTTTGTCTCAGCATAGTAGATTGAGCTATATCTGTAAAAGTAACTAAAATAGTAATCCCTCATGTGCAATAGGCTGCTGACACTTCCCATTCAAAGCTAACCTTGCATTCCTGTACAGATGAAACTATAGTTTTTGAACACAGATCTTCCTCTCTAACCATATAGTCCTATGTATGTTTACTCAGAGGAAGACCCCCTTGAATTCAGTGGGACTCCGTCCCAGGTAAATTTGAATAGAAGCACAGCCTAAACTGTGTCTCAGGTGCATTCTTCATCTCTTTTGAAAGCTCATTACAACTCAGTGCAGTCAACCGTTTTAAGATTTTCTTTTCCTTTTTTTCCTTTTTGCACATAACCCTGTTAGCAATTATTTAGAGGATAATTGCAGGGTAATTAATATATAAAGGTATTTGAGGTTGTTAGAAGTTATTTTAGGTTGCTTTAATTTGACTTCCATTCATGCAAAATACTCTGCTCTAGAGAGAACATTAGTAATCATCAAGTGATGGCTGGTAACTTACATCTCAGGGGGGCAGATAGACAGGCACCCTGTTCATGACATTTTAGTGTGTAAGTAACACTATGCATGTTAGATAAATCATTTGTCATGGTGCAGCAGATATATTCCACTGACCATGGTGGAAGTGGAGTTGTACATACAGCAATATAGTGCATTGCAGTTTCACACCATGACTGTACATTACTGTTTCACCTTGTGGTTGTGCATTTCAAATTGCACTTACACATTGCACAATGGCATACAATCTTTTAAATGTGTTCCACAATATTACTGTTCTGCATAGGGGTTGCCTAATGCTCATGTAATCTATCTCCACTTGTGGATATTTACGCTATGTGGAGGGATGACAGTGTGATGTAGTGGTTTGAGTGTTGGACTATGACTCTGGAAATCAGGGTCCAAATCCCTCATCAGCCATAGAAACCCACTGGATGAGCTTGGGTAAATCACACTCTCTCAGTCTCAGAGGAAGGCTAAGGCAAACCCCCTCTGAACAAATTTTACCAAGAAAACCCCATGATAGGTTCACCTTAGGGTTTACATAAATCAGAAACTACTTGAAGGCACACAACAACAATGGATATTGGATTGCAGCCATAATCTGCTCTGGATTTTAGTCTGAAACTTGGAATGGATTACCCACCCCACTGATGTGGGTGCTACCAGCCATATCACTGTTACTGAAAGTCATTCATTGGCTTTTCTTTGCGAACGAAGATTCAGGAAGGACTCATCCCGCGCTTTCTACAAGCGTATTGATGACTAAAAAGGCCAATCCAAGATAAACAAGTCTGGTTGCAGAAAGCACAGCAGAAAGTCTCCTTGGGTGATGTTTCCAGGTTGTGGTTCTTTCTGTTTTGTCATTTCTCTTCGAGACTCATTCATGATGCGTTTTCAAAAAAGGCTGCAGCATCGTGGATAGTGCATCTCCATGCCTCCTGGTGCGAGGCCAGGGTGGACCATTGTTGGTGATCAATTTGGCCAAGCCTGAGATGTTGTTTCAGGGACAGAATAATATCTCCTAAAATGTTCCCTTCCCATCATTCTCTCTAATAAGGACCAAAAATGAGCCCCTTCAGAAACAAGAGATGTATCAGCAGACTTGCTTGAATCCTTGAAGCATACTAACAACAGCAAAAATGACAAACCAAAGTATTCCTGGTTAACTGATTTTAATCTGCATTTTATAATTGGGTTTTTTTAGTTCTAAATAGGGGAATAAGGGGATTTTGTAAATTTTAAGTATGTATTATTTTGTATTTTATGGTGTATTTTTGCCTCGATCCAGTAAACCCTGATGTCTCTGTATCAGCGTACTACAGGTTGAGTCTCCCTTATTCAAAATTCCAAAATCCAAAAACGACAACTTTTTAGTGAGTGTCTGAGATAGTGACACGTTTATGCACAGATGTACAAAAACTCTGTTTCAGCCAAAAAAATATTAAATAATATTGTATAAAATTACCTTCAGACTATGTGTATAAGGTATATATGAAACATAAATAAATTTTGTGTTTAAACATGGGCCCCAACTCCAAGAAATTTTATTATGTATGGTTATTCAAATAGAGATATTCCAAAATAAAAAAAGAAACCCAAAACACTTCTGGTTCCAAGCACAGGGAGACTCAAACTTTAGAACTATTCCCCAGATGCAGTTCTGCCCCCATCCCTCATTCTACATCCAGTTCATATGCTAGGAGGTCTGTAGATGGACATACTCAGAAAACACTGACAGCTATTGTTGGGATGTTTGAGGAATATGTGTTAATATGCATGTATAGTGTATGTATGTGTGTATGTTTGTCTGTGTTTCTTTTCTTAATGCAGTGGGATGAACAGTCTCTCACTTCCCTTGCAAATCTGAGAGCATGAGAACCCATGATATGGTTTCATCAGGGTCTCAGCCACTGCTATCTCCAACTAAAATTACTAGACTGGATTAATAAAGATGGATATATAATATATGTTGGAAGATATTATGGTCCCATTTTGCTGTAGTCCAGAATACTTTTGCTTAGTATTCAAAAGCTCCTAGGTTCAATCTCCAGCTACAGCTGAAAATTATTCCCATCTAAAACCCCTGGAGAACTGCTACTAGTATATCTTTTAGAGACAAAAGAGAGCCAGTGGTCTGAATTGGTATAAGGCAGCTTCCTATGCCCCTGTGGTGTTTTTTTTTTTTCCCTTTAGGCATTTTAGTCCCAGAAATAACTATACATAGGGGACTACTGAGAGATATATGAAGCTTGTGAGCTTCTGGTTGAATATTGCTGATTTAGTCAGCAGCAGAAAAGTCTGTCTCAGCCAAAGCACTTGGTGTTAAATGGGTCTCTTATGCCTGACGGGCTGGTGTCTAATTTTGATTTCCCTGGATCCTCCTCACTGGCAATATCCCAGAAATCCCATTATATTAACAAGGCTCATAAACTGTCAGAAATAACTTGTCCGCTTAACTGGCTGGAATGATGCAGATTTTAAGGACGTGGCCTTTCAGAGAATTATCTGTCTTTCTAATTTGTCATCCTCACAGCCAGTGATACAGTGCTGCTAGATTCCTGAGCTAAAAGTCTGTGCCACATTAATTTCTCAAGAGACTAGAGCCTCTTTTGACCATTTGCCCCGAGGGCATGCTCTCACACCAGACTAGGGGGAAGTGATGCCCTCCAACAGAACCATTCAACATTATACTTCCCGACAAACAAATTACTATCTTGTCAGGTACTGTAAGTACCAGTGTGATTTTCCATTACATCTTTATAAATGTCAGAAGCTGTAGATTTCTAAAAGAAGCCTTTTCTTGAGGGAATATCTGCAGATTACACACAATCAAACCCGGTTATTTGTTTTTACTAAAAAAATAAAAAAACCCAGCTATGGGAGAAGAATATTATGAGGAAAGAGAATCAATCTTCCTGTTGTCCACTCATTCTCTTCCAAATTCCTCGTCCCACAAAAATAGCTATCGATATTACTATTAACCATCTAAATGAGTAGTCACATCCTACTTCCTCTTTTGAAATATATGGCCCTGTAAAGACTAGGGTGCTTCCAGTGCTGGTGCTTGTACATAAAATATCCAGGACTGGCCCAGAAGCCACTCAGGTAAATTTGCTAGAAATGCCCATGAAGCAACATGCTGTGTCTCCTGAAGGATATGTGTTCTCTTAACTTGGAAAAAAAAGTAATTCTCTTCTTTCTCCTTTGATAGGCTGGCTGCTTCTACTGGTTGACCATAGATAGAATTTCAACTGCTCATTGAGCATGTATAGAAAATAATCAAAATCAATATTTCAAACTGAAATGTTTCAAACTGTTTTTCACATTTCAAACTGAACCTCCCCTACTACCTCCTAAAAAAAGAAACCATATATTGTAGCAAAAGTAGCAGATCATCCCTCACTCTTTCTACAACAAAAATCTTAAATGGTACCCACTATGAACATGTGCCTATGTGTCCATGAAGAGCTTGGAAAAGTTACTTCGTTGAACTAAACCTTTATGTCTACTTTATTTGTAGGATCATGACTGCCTGAATTCCCAAGGCACGATGGCATGTTAATTTCCCACAATGCCCTGGAGTGGTGATTTGTTAGAGGCATTATGGGAAATTAAAATGGCAGCTCTATTTACCATGTAAATCTGTGGGACCCTCAGCAGAGAAGGGAAGGTTGGTGGAGGGTACTTTGCCAAACCTGTAGGTGGTCCCAGTGTATTAGAACATGTACAGTATCATGATTTGATATATAGCATTCATGAAAATTGACGTTTTGATATATGTGAAGCTTTAATATGGACTCAGTGTTGTTTCATCTGGATGGAGGTTTTATTGTGTGTGGGTGTGAACTGATGGAGAGTTATGTGTATGGATGAAAGAGAAAATCTAATGAACTTACTGAAGAGCACTTGATCTCAGTTGAGCCCTTCATATACAGTGTACCAATTGGCCTTGTCATAACAGCAATCAGAAGCCAATCATACCATCACTCTTATTAGAATCACTTTAGAGCCATATACCATGGCCACCCACCATGAAGCTAGTGTAATGCTAAGGCTGTCATGCAGCTACAAATTTCAGAATGCCATTAACTGTGATCAGTGCCTTGAAGCACATTGCTTTTCATCAGATTGAAAGAGGATCAGCAAAGGAATTGGTCATTGCTACAGAACCTTTTTGAAAAAGAGTAAAAGCTGGGGAGCATCTAATGAAATCAATAAGAGAAAAAGCATCTCAGGATGCTGGAAAGATGGTCTTTTATAAGCCAAAACGTCTGACACAGTTTGGCATGTGAATACTCCAAATGCCTTCTTCAAGGATCTTTAAATAAAATCACAAACAGCAATATATAAATATGAGGCATTATATTATGTAAAATCATTATTATATACCCACCTAAATTCAAAACTAAAGAAATTTCTGAACTAGAAAGTCCAAGACCATTTACTGGCAAAATGAAGGAGTATGAATAAATCCTGATTTTTTTAAAAAAAAATGTATTGGAGGGCATCTTATTAGCATGTGGTAAAAAATGGGTATTATTCAAAGGTGCATAGCTGTGCCTCTGCTAAAGGGAAGCGAGTGTCTAAAAATTCTGAAAGATGTTATAAGGGAATTAATCACTGATTATGTTTCCTCAGTTTAAACATGTGAAGATCCAAAAGGAATTTCAGAAGCAGTTTGCAGGGCAGATGAGGGCCTCTAGAATTGGTAAAAAGTATCATCAACAACTGAACAAGCCAATCCTCCTCCTTTTCAAACCCTCCAAAATACTCTGTAGAGAAGAAATGCACAATGGTCTCAAGACACTACAGTTTTTTTTCAGCAGTAAAGAAAATGTCTATTTATAGTAACCTCGTGATACGATAGAAGAACAAATGTTTATGTTTCTTTTATTGAATGATTGATTGAATGTATATCCTGGCTTTCTCTCCAGATGGCATTCAAGACAGTTTACAAAAATTTAAAATAAGATTAGGATAAAATCCTAATTTCCCAAAGTTAAAAAAGAATGAAATAACAATGGCCAGAATCCTGTTGAGGAGTTACAGATGTGTAAGCACTGCACTTCTGGTGCTCCCCAGTGAATTCCAACTCAATCTCCCCCATTCTCACATACTGGGCAGCAGCCACTGCGATTGATGGGGGTCTATTTCCCTGTCACTCAGCAGCTAACTGATGTTGCCACCCCCTCCAATGAGTGACCCCTAGTGTGACAGGCAGAAGTATGGCCGCTCTCTCAATTTCTCCTTGTGCCAGAGATTGGTCACACAAAGGGGAAGTGGGGCCATCAGCCAACCACTTTTCAATCAACAGGTTAACAAACCCTCATTGATTGCAGCAGCTCAGCCTTGTTAGTGGGGATTGTGGGACTTTCATGGTTCTTAACTAGGGTCTATGTGAGGATCATGAATACAAAACAGTCACAAGTGTGTAATTCTAGGGTTATGCATTTGTAACTTTCCAATAGGATTTTGGCCAATATTTAAAAAAAAAACTATGGTTAAAACAGTTAAAAACATATTTAAGACATACCTACTAATAAAAGATTAAAAATACAGCACACTACTTCATGACCACACTGTTTCCAACTTATGGCAACCCTAAGGCCAACCTATCATTGGGTTTTCTTAGCAAGATTTCTTCAAAGGTTTGCCATTGGCTTCCTCTGAGGCTGAGACAGTGTGATTGGCCCAAGGTCATTCAGTGGGGTTCATGACTAAGCTGGGAATCAAACCCTGGTTTCAAGAATCCTACTCCAACACTCAAACCACTGAGCCACACTGACTTACCACACACACACACACTACTGCTGCATATTTACATTTCAAAGACTTGTCTGAATAAAAAAGTTTTCACCGGCTTGCAAAAAGGGAGCAGGGAGGGAGCCAACTGAACTTCTGGTGAAAGTGATTTCTATAGCCTGGGAGCAGCCATGTCCTCACCAAACATCCCTGTGAAGCTGGTGGGACTGAGCAAAAGCCATCCCCTGTAGATCTTAAAATACAGTTTGTTTCAGATACTCTAGACATAAGCCATGTGGGACTGTCAAGGTCAAAAGTAACTTCGCCTGTTGGCCTGAACTGGAAAATTTAGGTTCGTGTCAGTATTTTTTTTAAAAAAAAATTGCACAAGTATAATGGAGAATCCTTTAGCATGGACCTTTGCAATGTGGCCATTTCTATTAATATTTTCTCAGGATATTTTTAGATTTGTTCTAGAACAGTGGGGTGCAATACATAGAATCATAGAGATAGAATAATGGTTTCATGTTGGTTATGAATTCTTTTTTTTTTTTAATCTCCTGCCCCATACACCACCACCAAAGCAACTACCATCAATACAAAACCATGCCATCAAAATTGCAGCCTGTTTTTCCCTACCCTGGTCTTTCCTTTCACTTTCTTGGTGGCAATATCCTGTGAGTTGCTCTGTTCCATAATCTTGTGGGGTTCTGTGGTGGGGCACAATACTCTGGCTCCCTCTTATACCACAAAACTGCTGCATTTGCTACCAAATATCCACAGTACACAGAAGGAGGAAGGAAGGGTATTGCCCCTGAACAGTTGTGGAAGGACTGGGTGTGTATCCCCTCAATCCCTGCTATGACACCATGAAGTGTCATCTCAGTTACCCACCAGAGGAGAACCTGAAAGTAACAATGTGTGAGCTACCTTTCCTTCCACCATTTCTTGTGGTCAAAAAGCTATGCTTTTGTGATAGTTTTTAGAATTTCTTAAACAGTGCTCCTATCTAAGCATTCATCATTCATATGCAAGTCACTCACCATATGGGTCTCCTGCATGTAGAGGAGTGTGTACTCAGCAGAAAGGAACTTGTCAAAGCTTGTCCTTGTTTACCAGAAAGCTTTGGGTTTTCTTTGCCATCATCAAACATATATCTCTGCAAACAGTCTTCCTTGTCCTTAGAATATGCAGATGTTCTGTATCCACAGGCCCTCAGATAAGCCTAGCATTTATAATCATCAGTTTCATCTAATCCAGGTGGTTGTGTGTGTGTGTGTGTGTGTGTGTGGTTTTTTTTTTTTCTCCCTAAAATGCTAGGCATTTATTTGGAGGGCTGTGAGCAGTAGGTGGTTTTTTCAGATCTGTAGCAGCATAAAGAACCAATTTTTCTTATCCTAATCCTATAGCTGTCTGGAAAAGGTGACACACAGTGAGACATAACGATAAGAAAAGCTCAAGCAGCCCAAGGCGGTCAGATACCAAAGCTGGATGATTAAACTATTCTGTAACATTCCCAGAGACCCAGGATGGGGGAGGGAGTTATGAATGGCTACCTCTCTAAAAATGACAGAGAAGAATAGACTAAGACAGGTGCTGTCCTGCTTGCCTTTCTGCATTCTGTCTTGTCTACAAAGAATGGGGTGTGTGTGAAGAATCCTAATCTATATTTCAAAGCTTTGGTTCGCAGTATTTCTGTCATGCTTAGAGAGGTAAGGGTACCACAGTGACAGAGCTACAGAACTACATACCAGCTGGATCCTCAGACCTGTAAACATGGCTGGACTGAGAATTTGTCAGTCCTAGGCATACAAGCATCTCAAATGAGTAGTGGATGGTGATGTTTCTGTCAGTGGACTTGAATGTGCTCTTTATTGCAGCTGCTGAACCATATTCACAAAATAATTTCAGCACCATGAATAGTTCATTTAACATTCATTCTGAAACCCAGAATTGATTCACCACACCACTGTCATGGGAGCCACCAGCCATCATTTCAGCCTTTTAAAAGTGACCAAGTCTAGGGTAAGGGGAAACGAGAAAGAGATGGTTCTCATCACAGCCGCCAGCCCAGCAGCAGCTAAACGAGATGTGGGGGACAAAAGAGCCCTCTTTGGGTATTGCCACTGAGACAGAGCATTAAGATTCTGGACAGAAAGTTTGTCACCATATGCCTCTAGCCCTGTTCTTCTGATCTGTCAGAAGCAAGGACTCAGAAAGATAAGAAGGCTGGTGCTTATAGCACCATGGAAAGCTCTAAGTGAACAACTTATTCAAAAGTTCTTTGGAGGTCACTAAATCTCTACACCTACGCCTCATTCATACTGCTAAGTTATAGTGCTATATTTCACTTTAACAGCCATGGCAGGATCCTATGGAATCCTAGAACTTGTAGCATAATGAGGCTCAAGAGCTTCCAGGCTGACAATGCTCAATACCCTTCCCTCAGCTCGACATCCCAAGATTCTGAACCACAACAGTTAAAATGGAATCATAGAGCTATAACTGTGTGATGTAAATAAGCCCCTAGATTACTGCTCCTTAGCTCCGCACCCAAGCCCCACCTGATGTCCTGATTCACCTAACATATGCACAGGCTGGATGGGATGAAACAATTAATTGATAGTGTTGGCAAAGGCAATAAATCACCAGCAGCCATTGCCTGTGGGAATCAGTCTAGATAAACGAGTGTGAAAAGTTCATTCAAGAAGCAAGCTCAGCACAGTCCAAAGGTCAAAGAAGTCAGAGGTCCAGATTGCAGCAATCTAGAAACAGGAATGCTGGCCAAGAAGCAGGCAAGTTGCTTCCAGCACTAGCCTTAGGCAGACTCAGGGGCTGTGCACACTGATGCAAAAGGGCACCCTGGGATCAGAGTCGGGGCATAGCATCCACATAACACACATCCAGGCTCTGCCCCCAGGGTGCCATGACACTTTGTGCCGCACTACACAGTACGCAGCATCACAGCACTCCTCTGGCTCTGTGTCTGAGCAGGAGGAGCGCTGTAAAGCCACAGCACAGTGGCTATCACACCTTTTGTAGGGTGCAAAAAGGAGCCATTTTTGCAGCTCCTTTTTGCACTCTGCAAAGGCCAGATCAAGGGCGTGGTGTGCAATTGCCCTGGCCCCAATCTGGCTGTAAAAGGGGCGGCTGCACAGCCCCTCAGCTCTTAAATCGCCTGATACAACCTGATTCTAATCAAAGCCTCTCCATTGCTGCTTGATAAGCAACCTGATTGCGCATCATTGGTCTACTCTTTTCTCTTTGCACCTTGTCATCAGGAGGTTGTGCCACCTCCCCAGCTGTGTCTTCTGCCCCATTTGTTACAGTTGAATCCTGCCTTTGTCTGGCTGCTCTTCGCCCTGGGGGGCTTATCTGAGTCCCTTCTTTAGCCTCCTCTTTGGATGACTCCTCTAGGTCCAAATCCTGACCCATGAGGACCATAAATCTTTAAAAGGACACATTCATGGGCAGAAGATGAGCACTTCTTTTTTCCTGCTGTTGGACTGGTGTGGTGAAACAGAATTTAATATTTGGTTTTTAGGGGAATGAATCTGTGACACTTCTCACATGTTCCATACATTTATAACCAGTAGCTGCTGCTGGAAAATCAGGACCCTGGATGGCCTGGAATCAACTAGCTCAGCATTCTCTGAGTCAGATCTCAAGGCTGGAACCTGACTGTTCTGGAGGTCAGATACATGAGATTCACCCTCTAGTTGACCATGTATTTGCATGGTAACTAATGGCATCAGAACAAAGTATGTCAATATTCCAAAATATGTGGAAGCCTTCAGGAAAACTTAGCTATGTGAAGGCTCTCCCTTGGCTGATTTATGTGTCAACTAATGGGCAACAGGGGTGAGGACAAGCAAAGTGATTTATCCCTACATATGGGTTACTGTACCAAAGAAGTTGTGGGTGCCAACAGCTTAGGAAAAGACAGCAGGCTCAATCTCATCTATGAGTTTATTCCAATTTTAAATACAATTTTACATGAAAATGCACCAGAAAAAGAGGATGCTTCCACCATCCTTGAGATGAGGATTGATAGTCTGTGGCCCTTGAAGCATGTATAGCTCATACATTTTGGCCGATTTCCAAAACCTCCGGTTCATCCCAGGGTAGAACTTGGATGGGAGATCATCAGTGACAACCAGGTGCTGTAGGTTATATTTCAGAGGAAGGAACTGGCAAAACCACCTCTGAGTATTACTTGCCTTTAAAACTCTGTAAAATCCATGTGGTCACCAAAAGTCAACAGGCAAGAGAGAAGAGGAGAAGGAGAAATCAAGAGGATAGGAGAGAAGAGGTGACAGAGCAGAAGGGAGAAAAGGGGTGGAAATACGAGAAAGGGGATGGAATTTCCTAATTTGGGCTCTAGTTCTATTGACCACTGGATTCAGCTTCCCACACCAGCAGCATTTAGCCCCTGATGGATTACCCAAAGTGAATGGAACCCTCCAAAGCAAAAAATCTGTATGCCTCTGCTTCATGCACAGTATTATATCACCATCTCCCAAGGATTTTTAACTGTTACACTTTGCCATTCTGACATTTAAAAAAAAAATCAGTTAGCACAAGCAAAGGGAGGAATATGGTCCAAGCCTGGTCTCTGCATGTCCACTAAGTGGGATTCTGTATACCTTTAGAATCCCTGATCTTATACATCTTATTCACAACATATGCTAAAAACAAACAGTGTGTAGGGCCAGTGGGCACAGTCACCTTCCCACCTCTATGTGTTTAATCAAGGTAGGCTTGAAAGGTGTTGGAAAATAAATCATATTCAGAATGGTTATTGCATAGTGGTTTCTGAATCCTTTGATCCAATTTAACCCTATGCTTATTGAGAGAAGAGTCCCTGGTTCTTTTGTGCTAGGCAGTAACAAGGTTCATTTTTCTTGAGAGATCAGTGTACTGTGAGTTTTCTCCATGGTAACTAATGTTCCAATTTTCAGATCATAACACTGTGTGTATGCATACAATAGATACAGACATTTAATTTTCTGACCTGAAGTAGAAATTTTGCGGATTTCAACATTCATTAGATTTTCAATAATAAATCTTAAATAATAGTTACTCAGTTTTTCTGCTGACTGTTTCCCAAGTGCTGTCAAATGTTGAATTCTATAGGTGAGACACTAAAAACTATTACTCCATGCAGCTTATCAGATAAATGTTATCTGCTGCAGATGCCAGCAAAATACTGACTACTGCTGCATGTCATATGCTGTCATTTAGCAATATCTTCACATGCAGCTCTGTTACAACATGTTTTTGGAAAACAGCCACACAGAGAGAATATTTTAGCATAGGAATAGGAGTGGGTGCTAAATTCACTCCACTTTATTTATTTTCAAAATGTTTTGATGTTTAAAATGATTTTAATACTAGAGAGCTTTATTTTCTATTTATTGTTGCAACCCATCTTGTGAGCCTGTTACGACAGGATTGTAATGCAAAGGTAAATAAATAACAGTTGGGGAAAGGCAAAAGAACAACTTCCATAAAAAGTGAGGGAATGATATATAAA
>NC_056522.1:100962451-101069560 GCF_019175285.1 Sceloporus undulatus | reverse complement strand
AAAATAAACCTCTAGATTTGGAAACGAATTTAGGGATAGGTATGAATCAACCTAAGATATGCAGGCAACACCATACTACCAGCAGAAAACTTAGAATAATTACTAAAGAAAATCAAAGAAGGAAGTGTTAAGGCAGGCTTAATGTTGAACATTAAGAAAACAAAAATAACGTCCAGGAAGGATTTACATAAATTCATCCTAGATGATGGGGAAATCAAAATAGTTAAAGAGTTTCCATAACTTGGATCAATTATTCAGAACTGAGATTGCAGTTCAGAAATCAGAAGATCATGATGGACAGCTTTGAAAGAACTAGACAAGCTCCCAAAATGCAAAGATATAAAACAGAATACTAAAGTTAGGATAATCTAAGCCATAGTATTTCCCATCACAGATGTGAGAGCCAGACTGTGAAGGTGGATAGTGGAGAAAAAAATCAACTCATTGGCGATGTGGTGCTGGAGAATTGCTGAGGATACCATAGATAGTTAAAAAGACAAACAAATGGGTCTTCAAACAGACCAAGGCCGAAATCTCCCTGGAAGGCAAGATGACTAAATTGAGGTTGTCATACTATGGCTCAGTGACATTGCTGTGGTTGGTGTCATCAAGTGTGAAGGGGGGAGGGGGAGACCACCTGCCCTCCCTTCAGTTCCTGCCCCCCATCTGGCCAGCCATCACCCAAACAGACTGGTGCTGGGAGGGGGTGTTGCGGTCTCTGGATGGCTCATTTTTTGTTTGCGTGGCTGCTCAAGCAAACAGCCATGGAAGGCACTGCTGGGAGTCGTGCCGAGGCCTCTGGACAGCCTGATCAAGATGCAGCTACTGGGCAAGTGAGAAAGGTATGTGACACTGACACCCTTTCTCACTTGCCCAGCAGCTGCACTAGTCTACCAGGTGTACCACCCCACCCAATGTACATCCCTTCTGTGGTACAACCTGGTGCGGTCTGCATCCCCACCCCACCACTCTGATGCCCCTGCTTTAGCCACATCATGAGAAGTCATGACTCATTTGAAAAGGCAATAATGATAAGAAAAGCAGTAGAAAGAGAAGAAGATGGCAAGGCTCAGGGAGACCACAGATCTGAATCTGCAGGACCTGAGCGCAGCGGTTGAGGACAGAGGGATTTGGAGATGTCTCATTCACCAAGGTTACCATGAGTTGGAATTTACTCAAAGGCAGTTAACAAATGAATTTACAAGTTGCTCCTAAAAGCGATTTGGCAGTTGTTCCATGAAACCCATTAGGTGACCCTAAGTAAATCACATTCTCTCAGCCTCAGAGCAAGAGAATGGCAAACCCCCTCTGAAGAAACTGCCAAGAAAACTTCACCTTAGGGTTGCCATAAGTCAGAAATGACTTGATGGCACACAACAACAATGAAGAGGAAGTTGAAGGGCAGCACAACAGATTGTCTACAGTCATTCTAGAAGAGATTTGTTAAATGTACTTTTATTACAGCTCATTTGTATTTCATATTTACTGGGACTTCTACCACAACCATTGTAACAAACCAGTATTACTTTGCTTTTGTTAGACTACATGGTGAGAGGAAATAGAAAATGGATTCCCACCATGCTTTGTACATTTCAGTATATAGCTACAGAATAATGGTGTGCAGTTGTGGTTTACTGGTTTGGTGTTTTATTTTGTATTTAGTTTTTGGTTGGGCCCTTTTTTACTTTTACTTCTCTTTTCTTTTTTGAAGTGACATCAAAGAGCTGTTATTAAAGGAGATAAACATTATTCATCTTCACAGCAAGTAAGGCCTGCTTCTGTTTCCAGATTCTTGAAGTCATTCATCTTCATTTTCACAGCTTCCTCTTCCTTGCCTCCTTCATCTAACTTCCCCAGTCTTTTCAGCTTCTCTTTTCTTTGCCTTAATACTTTGGTTTCACTGTCTCACTTAATGAAGTTACTTCCTTTTGATGATCAATCTAGTGTTGGAGTATTAAAAGGAAATAAAAGCATATTTAAGAATTATGTGCTTTCATATTGCTCCTCTCCCTAAATCTGATGGTGTTTTCAGTGTATGAAAACAATTTGTCTCCATAAAGAGGGTCAAGGGAAGTAGTGAGACACTATTTTGATAAATATTGATTTTGCTTTAGTGTGATCACAGCACTTGATGACCTTGGTAGCTCCAGAAGTATACTCAAGACAAGATATGAGAAAGCTTTAAGTTTGCAAACACTGTTAAAATTATAAATCTACACAGATTTTCTGCAGTTCAGGTACACCAAAGCTGAGGAGACAATGTGAGTATTCAGATAAGCCCTGCCGTCTCTATGTCCCTGCTTGCTCTATAGATCTGAAAGGGTATTATGAACAACTTCAGTGATATTTCAGATTTCAGTGTGTTCTTTTTATGCTGAGACAGGGGATGTGAAAACGTCATTGCATTTCTCCAAATCCCACTTGCATCCTTTGTCTCATCCTTTGGTTGTATTGGGTTTTTAAGCTGGGGGGGTGGTATTATTATTTATTTCCAACACAAATATTAATACTCATTTCCTACACACATTTTCTGATACAGTATACATTTTTGTACACATTTTCTTGCTTGACTAAAGCCATGTGTGTGTTTCAGTCATACTTAGTTTTTAACCATTTGCACTTTTTAAATATGTCCTTGGCTGTGTGCATATTTTATTGCTCTAACATGCACCACAATTCTTGCAACTGTGTGAATTTCCAAGGTAAGATGTATATTGGCGGGATACAAACCGCCACTTTGCGGCGCTCCCCCGCCGGCGCCATTTGCTCCGCGCGGGAGCCGCAGCAACCAAACCGCGCGACTCCCGCACGGAGCAAAAAAGAAGCTCCATTTTGGAGCTTCTTTCTGCGGTGCCTCTATGACGTCGCGAGGCGCCGCAGGCGCATTTGCGACATCATAGGCGCCGTGACACGTCTGGACGCTATGCATCCAGTACGTAAAGATGGCGGCGCCCATGTGGAAGAGGCGCCGCCATCTTGTACGTACTGTATACGTACTAGGGTTAGGGGTGTGTGGAAGCACCGCCCCTTCCTAACCCTAGTACGTATACAATATGTACTATATGGCGGTGTGTATCCCGCCATTGTTTCACAACAGGTCTCAAGAGATGTGAGATTGATGCTTTAAGTGAGAATCTTAGTTCCACCGAAATATTTTCCTGTCATTTTGCAAGAACCAGCAAGAGCAGATTTCTAGTAGTTGTTTTTGCTCTTTTTTCATGTTCTGTTCAGCATTCCATCCATATTACCATAACCATGTGGAGACAGAGTGGGAAGTTGTGTCCTGGTGCTGTTTTCTCCCCACCCCTCCCCTTTGTCCATTCACTGGCAAAAAAATTGCAAAGGAAAGCCTAATATACAAATATATAGGTTCCTTTCAGGTCTGGGATCCCATGTCTGAGACAATATCTGGGTCTTTACAAATTAAACAGAAAGAAGAATATCACTTGGTGCAAGTTTTCTACTAACAGAGTATTTGTAGTAGGATAAGCTACACCTCCTAGCTTCTGAGACTTAAAAGTGTAACGGTTCTAGAAAAGGGATGGGCCCAATAACTGTTTCCATTTGGTTTTATTTATTTGTTGATGTGTGCCTTCAAGTTATTTCTGGCTTATGGTGACCATAAGGTAAATCTATGAGGGTATTTTCTTGGCAAGAAAGGCTAAGAGGCTAAGAGAGTGTAACTTGTCCAAGGTCACTTAGCTGGTTTCCATGGCTGAGTGGGGATTCAAACTCTAGTCTACAAAGTCCTAGGAGATTATCATATTGACCGTTACGTGTTAATGTGATAATTTCCACAGTCCAATACTCAAATGACTATACAATGCTGACTATCTGTTTATTTGCCTGGTGTTTATCTGACTTTATTTTTCTGCCATAGTTTTTGTACCTTAAAGAGCTCCAAGGTAAATAGAAATATAAAAGATGACAATGTAATTCTTGAAAGATTACACCTATTAGTTTTCTATTTCCATCTACTTCTTAGGAAATTATGCTAGGAAAACTGTTATACAGAAACAATTCAATTACATAGACAACTCATTAACACTGAGTACTCTTTAAGTGGTTCTGAGACCAATCTGTAAAAATGCAGAGACTCTGATGTACAGAAGAACAGAGAAGGCCTTAGGCACCATACTTCTATATGTGGTGTGGAGCTGGAATTGGCAATAGCGGCCTATTGCCTGTGATGTACTCTTTTGCAGTGGTGTCACTAGAGTTAGCGTCACACAATGAGGTAACTCATAGGAGTTTATCACACCGGGGGGGGGGAGGGATTGGGACTTTAAACAGTGATTAACCTGAGAAAATCTCGCAATTGACATTAAAACATGATTAAAATGAGATTAACAGAAGAGCCATTATCCTGTGAATAACCAGGGAATAACCAGGCAATAAACAACAAAAGGGAAAATCCTGTGAATGATTTGCTGCTCTTTCTTGTCTGGATATTCATGGGTTAATGGCACTTTAATCATGTTTCACCTCAACATCAAGTGAAAAACATTAGCACAATAGTGTCACCTTCCACACATACACACACATTGACCTCCTCCCAATACCACACCATACAGAATCCTTAGTATCACTTCCTGTACTAAAGTTACTCCTAAATTGTAAATCCTATACACCACTGGGTGTAATGCCATAGCTGTGAAACAAACAACTAACAAAATTAAAACTATACCTTTAAGTTACAATATCATACACACAGCCTAAATGTATTTACATGTACACAGTTTCATGTGGTTGAAGTGAAAATTGGGTAAGATGTGATGTTTTTAAAGTAAATTTTAAAAGTGTAAAAAAAATTAAACATTATTTTTTTAAAAAAAAAATTAAATTAAAAAAAAAAACCTGGGACTTCTCCTTTCTCCTGCCACTGAGACTCACCTCACTCACACCATCTCTTCAGCATTTTAAAGGGATGCAGATGAACACCATAGCCCATTTTTTTCAAAAGACAGATGTTTGAGAATTGCAGTAGTGTCACCTCCCCTTAGGGTATTACCTGTGTGGCTCTCACACACCCCACACTCCCTAGTGATGGCCCTGCATGTTTGTCACTTCTGAGAAGCAGCACCTGGCTGCACCCAATTTATCCTACAGGGAGCAGTTTGTAACACCAGCTGCATTTCTATTTTCTGCATTTATAGTTGGGAGTTTGGAAGTTAAAGGAAGTTGACAGGGATGCGAATAAAAATGGCAGGCCTATATCTTTGACATCGGAATATTATCCAGTAAGACTGTTATCATCAGTGGCAATGATGGAAGAGGCACAGAGAATCATACTGAAATGGTGCTGATCCATGAATTGAGTACAAAATGGATTGTAGTCCGTGCAAACTGGTGCCATTCTAAGCCTTTCAGGAGACACAAATCTCCATTGTTTTTGTTACCTAAAACTAAATCCTCAGTACTTTTAGAAGTTGCAGTCACGATGGAGTAATTCTCACTGGGTAGGCATTGCCAAGGGCATTCCTATGGCATATTTACCACCTCTTTGCCTCAGTTATTGAAGGACATATATGCCTTGAGACATTTCCCATGCTTCCAGACTGAAATTTTAGATGGATGTCTGAGCATTTTTTAAAGTATGAACATTAAAATACATTACATATATGTAATGTATACTTGTAGCATCATGTGTTTGCAAAGATAGAGCACACATATAATATCATCAGATTAATTGCAATTTAATGTCAAATGTGCAAGCAGTGTGAACTGCTTGTGTCTGTGTAAGAGAAAAAGACATATTGGTTGGTACATCTGCATAGAATTACAAGTTCCCTCTTTTGTGGACTAGATATAACTAACCAAGCTTTTTGTTTATCTCACTAAAATCTAGATGCCCTCAAAGCTGTAGAGATATGGATTGAATGTAGGCAGTCGGCTTTAGTCTGTTTCTTCTAATTCTCTATGAGAGGATCAGAGGTTTCAGGAAAGCTCTCCAAGTAAGAAGTGTTTCCATGGCAGCATTTCTACCTTTAGGGTAATTCTCTGAGGCAGAAAAAGGGTCCTTCTCTCCATCATCCCCTGAAGACTCATTATCTGCTTTCTGATGGTGCCAGTTTTTTCATCAGACACCAAATGTGAAAGGTAACTTGAGGTTTCTGACACACATAGGCACACAAATATGGAGGTCCAGTTTATTGAGTTGTGTTTTCTCAGTGAGAACATGTTAGTAGTAAATATTTCAAACATACACTTTGTGCTGACTACTAACTGTCACTGCTGTCTTGGGAAATTATTAGAAAAAGGAAAATCATGAAGATAACCATAAGGGAAAGGTAGATAATAGCATCAAATGAAATAAATCGTATAGATGGGAAGGTTTGTTTTAAACAGGAAGTTTTTTCTCTGGAAACCCCAGACTATCAGATTCAGACCTTTAATAAATTTGACTTTCATTTGCCCATGTCACCACATCAGTGGATCATATCACAATGAGGACAGAGACCATTGCTTTCAGTTGTGGAATCATAATGCTCAGCTACACAATCCATTATGGTAGTGCAAACGTTTTCACTCTATTGGGGAGGGAGGAGGAAAAGGTATATTTTTGAGGGAGTAACATTTTAGTGTGAAAAGCCCATTTTATCTTTGAATTAATTTATTTTTATTTAAACTTTGCTTTTAATTTCTTCATTACTTTAATTATATTTTAACTTTCGTGTGACATGAACAACTGTCTTTATTTTAACTTTCATAAACTACCTTGAGTCCTAGTGCTGGGGAAAATGTAGGAAATAAATAAATAAATAAAATGGTAATAATACTAATAAAATAATTATTATTTACTTATTATTGTCTAGAGAATACTAATGCCTAGTTTATATGGCCTCCCTTAAAATCAACAAGAACCCACAATAGATAAGAGGATGTAACTAAACACAATTAAAATATGCACAATATGTATGATTTATGCTAGAGGGTTTTGTGTGTGCGTGTGCGTGTGCGTGTGTGTGTGTTGTGTGTGAAACAATTAACTTCTCACATTTTAGTGAGAAGCAGGGATAAAACTAACTGTGAATAAGAAGATCCTCAACAGTGTAATTCTAGACATCTTTTGAAACTGTAAGTATATTTCCAATGATTTGCCAGAAAAGAGGAGCCAATACTTGCAGATATGTAGGTCAAATAGTCAACCATCCATCTTTTAGTTATATAAGTAAAGGAAATAATTGTTCAATAAGGCGGAGGTGGCCTGCTGACGATAACACAAGATATAACTGTTCTTCACTATAATGTTTGTAAGCTCCTGCAGAGAATTCTCATCCCTGCTAAGTGTGAAAACCTCCCAACAAAGCTGCATAGCAGATCTGAAATAAGTCTGCGATTTAGCTCTGATGTAACACAGATGCTTTTATATTCCTGACCCAGATTTAGCCAAGAATATGTTACTTTCTATAACAACGTCCCACACCACAGCAAATCTTATGTTTCTGTCCCCCTTGTCTTCCTCAACAAGTCTACTTCTGCATGGGTAGCATCTGAAAGCTGTAGGGAAGAAAAGTTTGTACTTGGGTAACCTGTAGCTTCTCAACTGGGAGCAAATTTCCACATATTCATTTCTTCATGAAAAGTAGTCCTATTTCCTTACTTAAAAGATTAAAAGGTATTAGTAACAAAAGCAATCATTAAATCAATCTTTACTCACATCTCAGACCTACTTAGATTCTTGCCTAGCAACTAAAATGCCTAAGGACCAAGTGGGAGTTCATTCGGAGTTCCATGGTTGAAACTCCTTTTTGTTTTCTCTTTTGAATTAGTAGCTGATGGGGTGAGATATTTGGACCAGGTTGAGTTCAAAACTATGCCCATATAATATCATCTCCAGAGCTTCTTCACTGGAAATACAGTGGACCCTTGTTATACGCTGGGGTTTGGTTCCAAGATCCCCGATGTATAACAAAATCCATATAATGACATAGCAAAATGGTGTCCCTTATTTTAAAAAATGGAAAATCAAGGTTTGATATTTGAAATTTATACTTTTTTTGAACATTTTCAAGCCATGTATGCTTGAATCCATGTATAAAAAATCCGTGTATAAGAAGGGCCGACTGTATTGCATAAAGGAAAAGGGGTCTTTAATAATACTGAGTTATAATCCTGATTTGAATTATCATAGTTATCATCTCCCAAGCTTCTTCACTGAAGAAACTCCTCATCCATCCAGGCTTTCGTGTGAGCACAGTTATGCCTGCTGAAATTTTCTAAGTTCTTTGGCCTCATTTTCCTTTGCATCGTCCTTTGCATCCTTTGTTAAATGCCTCTGAGTTTTACCCTCAACTAGGTTGTACTGCTTTTGTTTGCAAGTGAGGTATGTCATTTCAAAATGCCATTTTTGGAACATTCCACGTTTTTACTAACAGAAAAACAAACTTATTAAGAAGAAAAATGCTTACTCTCTCTAAGCTGTATTAGTTTGGGGTTAGCTTTTATATTACAAAAGGACCTTCAGTCTGACGTTGTACAGCCTGTTCCATCAGCTCCAAACATTACCTTTTTACTCCGATCTTTTTCTGCTAATGTGTAAAACAGGTCTGAGTGACAACCTAGGACACTGTGGATTAGAAACACGTTTTCCAGACCTCTGGGGAAGCAATGAGCAGTGTGGCAGCATAGTCACAGAGGTAGACTGCAATTGAATAAAGGGAATTGTGCCAGAATGGTCAGCATGATGTGTTGAGGAACCAATTGCAGACAGTGACCACAGTGCTATCACATTTAATTTCCATGTTACCACAGTGCCTTCACATTTAATTTATATAGGAGTGGAATATTAAAAGTAGAAGTCCAACACAGTTACATTTTACTTCAAGGCAGAAACTTCTCAAAAATGAGGAGACTGGTAAAAATGAAGTTGAAAGTGAAAGTCAATAGAGTCAGATGTCTTTAGAATACCCAGGAGTTAGTCAACACTACAATAACAGAAGCTCAGACAGTATGTATACCAGAAGACAGGAAAGGTATTACAGGCTGAGTACCCTTATCTGAAATGACTGGGCCCAGAAGTGCCATATATTTTTGAGAGTTTGGGGGGTGATTTTTTAAAAATTATTATCATTATTATTATTTTGTTTTATTATTTTGGAATACCTGTCTTTGCATATACCACTGACATTATGAGGCTAGAGAGAGACTGAAGATCTGTGAAATGGTAGTAGCCATGGATTCCTGCCACATCTCTCTCCAGCCTTGCAAATACTGTACAGGTCCATACTATGTTACTTGTGTTGTAGCTCTAAAAGTTTTGACTTTTAGAGTACTTTGGATTTTGGAATTCTGGATAAGGGATATTCAACCTGTACCAAGTCCAAAAAGCCATCAATAGCCAAAAAGCATGGTTCACAAACAGTGTCAAACAAGAGAAAATGTGTCTTCTTTCAGAAAATAAATGTGTTTCTCAAGTGAAAACAAGATCCTTGTTCTTTCATGATCTTGTGATACCATTGCCCATGACATCTTTTGGGAGTGACTCTGGGGCTGCATATACTCTGCAGAAATAATGAGGTTTAGCACCACTTTAATTGCCATACCTCAATGGTTTGGGATTCTCGAATTTGTAGGTTTTCCGAAATATTTGTCAGAGAGCTCTGCTCCTGAAACAAACAAAATTTCCCAGAATGTCATAGCATTGAGCCACAGCAGTTAAAGTGTGTCAAGCTGCATTATTTCTGGAGTGCAGATGCAGCCAAAGTTGAGTTGGACTTTCAACTTTGGCAAAGACCATCACTCTCCAGTTTTGATAAAAAAAAATTAACAGTTTAGACATCTGGATAAGCTTTGTTGCCATGAGAGAAAATGAGAACTCCTATTATGTATCGATAAGAATAAATGAATAGTTCTTACAATGGGATGGTGATAAACAGCAGAATTACTGTCACAAGAATCTTTCTTCTGGTGCATTTTAATTTGTTCATGAATGAACTGCAGTTAGGGGTGAGCAGTGGTTGGCCAGGTTTTCTAAATTAGTTAAATGAAACCATTGATGGAATAGTCTATTCTGCAAGCAGTTTGTCACAGCAGGATCCCACCCAATGTAAAAATATGTAAAATGATGTACACAGGGCCAACAACTCCTTCAGTTCACATATATACTCATGTGGTTTCATCTGGCAGTGACTATTTAGGAGGAGGACCTTGATCTTGTGGTCAGCAGCCTGACGACAATATCAATGCAGCAGATACTAAGGAGAAGGCAAAGTCCTTGTTGGGGAGGGCTAGAAGAGGAAATCAAAAATAAAACTTCAAATATTATAATATTTTTATTGAGATTTATGCATGACTACACTGGATATACAATACATAGTTAAAAACTATGGAATTTGCTACTATGAATTTTCTACCTAAACTTTAAGATGGGTATCCTTAAAGTGGGATTGAAAAAAATTGTATAGATTAAGAAGATCCAGCATCAAAGGAAGTAGGGGAGCACAGGCTGGAGAATATCATTGCTCCATGTTCTTCTTATTCTGTTCCCAAAATGATGAAAGAGATATCTATGGGAAGCCCATATATATATATATATATATATATATATATATATATATATATATATCTTTCGTCATTTTGGGATCAGAATGCTAGATAATATACCCAGCCATATCAAGGGAATGAAAGAGAATGCAAGAAGAAAAGAGATGATGAGTGAGATCTTGCATGGAGTGAGATGATGAGAGGATCCTGCATGGCATAAAATCTTTATATATTGATTGTGCTACACAACTCTTGTGATGAATGACAATATTGCACAATTGAATGTACAACTGAATGCACAATAGAATGCTCAACTGAAGGAATACTACATCACAAGTTTCAGCATGGGCGGCCAGATGTACATTAGCTGAAAATGCGCATCCAGATATGCCAAGGCACTGCATGTACAACTCCACTTCTGTGACCTTGAACTGAATGCATGTGTTGCCAGTCAGAAGAAAATGTCCAATCATTTCCACAGTGAAATGTAGCACATGCAAAAGACACCAACATAATTTCAGCAAAGGCCAGTTGGGAAAGGAAGTTGTGGCTGCTGGTACTGAAACATTTTTGTAGGACCAGAGCAGACATAACAGTAGCACAACTGCTTGTTTTAACTGAGGTCTGCCTGAATTACATAGAAAACAGTGAGGAGGTATGTCTAATTTTTAGCACAAAATGGAAAAGTTGGGTATGAGAAGCAGAAGGTAGAGAAAGCAAAAAATAAAAAAAATAAGAAGGAAGTAATAAGCACAATGTACTGTAATAGGTTAAGGTATAAGAAAGAAGAAAACATATAAAGGCAGAATAATGGAGAAAGAAGGAAAATGAAACATGGAAAATGAAATAAGAGACATTGGAATAATTGTGGATAAGAATATGTATTTGACTATGTAATCGTGCAATGTAAATATGGATTTCTACCTAATTAAATTAAAGTTTTAAAACATAGAAAACTGCATAATTCCAACTTCTGACCTAAAGAATAGAACATGTTAATCTGGACATGGTTTTTAAGCAATAAATAATGTAAAAAGGTAAAAAAAAATAGCACAAAGGAGACACGTGTGGATGTAGAACAGAGGTCCTCTCTCACACACATTTATACCTATCACTTCATATAGGTCCTTCCTAAAACTTTTTTCTGCCAGATGCTCAAATGCGGGAGGGGAAGGGTTGAATGGATAGACTGCAAGAAGTTAAGCCAGGGAGACTGCCACACATACCACCTTTACTTTTAAAATGAGAGCCCACATTCCCTGGCTTGTAGATGTTCAGGCTAACCTGAGCTTAAACAAAGGTACCTGGTGCTGTCATATCTAATTTGTCCCTTAGTTTTAGCCCATCTTTAAAACCACAGTTCCATTCTTACTGCCACCACTTGTTAAGCATCTCAATAGGGAACAATAATTACTTAATGGCAATGCAGTGTCCATAATCAGATTGACATGAAAGGCTCTCTGAGGGGAGGTTTTATCTTAGCAAAAGGGCCTACAGAGCAACAAATGTGCCATTGCATTTCATGCCTGAAAAGTGATTGAATCAACAATTACATCATCCAAGAGCTGGAATAAATTATTCATGGCAGCAATTTTGATGATTAACATAGAAAAGGGTGGATACCTCCTGGATTTGCTCTCCATACGGATTTGCACATTATATTAAAGTTGCACACTTCTTTGGATATGTATAACATAAGTTATAGCAATTTCGTGAAAACACATTTTCATAAAAAATATTATTCAGTAAATCACATCTGTTTCACTTGGATATGGTAATATTTTAGTATAGTCATCCCAATCTTTTTTTTTTAAAACACAACGGCTTGATTTCTTCAGCTCCATAACATCAACCTACACTTTTAGTATATGCTTACAGTGTTTAAGATGGGAAATGTGGTGACTTTTAAGTCTATGAGGGAGGAAACGTGTGGCTTCCACTTCATTTTAGTTCAAAGTGATATCAGAATAAGTTGTCCCTAAATGAATACAAGATAATTTCTCAAATATTTCAGTTTACCATGCCTTACTGCTTTTCACTGCACTTATGTACTAATTTAACCACTCTTGACTACACTTGAGCAGAAAGATGTGAACATTTTCTTCACCATAACCCCCCCCCCCCAAAAAAAAAAAAGATCAGGGAGTATCATTGCTCTGCAGACCAGGCTCCATGTGCCCATCACCACTTGAGAAATAGCAATGCAAGGGATGCTTCAGTGAACAATTATAATTGGGTCTGTTTTGAAGCATGGTTGACAAGCTGTACTAAGGCACAGCAGTGAGCCTCCATATGCTGGTTAGGAACAACTGTTGTATGGAACGCAGCTGGCACCCTATAAAGAAAATAACAGCTTTCTCTATCATACACCATTAACATGATCAGTCTGATCCTGTAGTTCTGAACCACATGCAGAGCTCCAAAAGAGAAAGGTTGCCCTATTCTGGTCTGAAGTAAAACTCAAAACACTAAAAGAACAGAACTCCTGCTTGTTTGGTGCGTTAGAATTCTGAAAATTGAACACCTATGGAACTCTGAAGTACTGTCAGTGTGCTTACATTGTAAAGTGCTGATAGAAACATAACTAATGCCACTCTTTTTAGTTATACAGAAATGTAGGTGCTAGAATCAACATCCAACCATATGTGTTCTGATCTCAGTAAATATCAAAGGAGGGATCAATATGACCTTTTATCCACAAAGAACAACATTTTCCCATGTAATATGTGAAGCAAAATCTTATAATCCATGTAATGTTCTGCCAAGTTTTTCTGACTTGTTTCTTTTCAGATTTACTTATCTTAATGACTGCAAATAAAATCTGGGAAATTTTCCAATTTCTAATTTGTTTTAGCAAGTGATAACCTTTGTTTTTGTTTTCAATGGATGCCAAGGACCACTTTTCCCCATTGTGGATTAAAGTCTGGTGACCTTCTAGCACAAGTACAGGACTGCTTCAAATAATGTTTCCATTTGGGATGATGTTGTGCATGTAATTTAGTGGAAAGGTGCTGAAAAACCAATCTACACAGTGTACTGTGAAAAACACTGATTGATTGATTGATTGATTGATTGCCTTTCTGCATGCCAAGACTCCACGGCAATTCACCACAAATAAAAACATTTAAAGTATCAAATATAAACATTTCAAAACAGACTAATACAATTCCTTTTTAAAACAGTTTAAAAAACACACAATTAAGACAGCCAGAACAGCCACTCTTACTTTTAAGTTCCAAAGGTATTGCAAAAATAATACAATCTTAGCTGCCACCAGAAGCTCAAAAGGGGATAAATTATCTCCCTGCTTCAGAACAACATATCAGCAATGGCATAATACCATGAGTATCGTTATAGGGGGATTTAAAATGAGAGCATAACCCCCAAAATTAGCATTCTTCCCTCTAAAATAAAATTTTCCTTTTCTCCCCAAATTTCTAGCATTGCAGAAAGTGAGACACTGCAAGTTGTTTGTACCTAGAGCACTGATATTTGCTTCACTCACATTCCCTTGGTAACTTTGCCTCTCCTTTTTTCTTTAAATGCCTAAACTGTATTTTAAATGTTCAACTTAAGTTTATGTTATATTGTGTTGTAGAGATTAAATTTTGCAAGCACTTGAGGCTAGTTCACATACATACTGGGCATGTTTCTGTTGTTGTTGTTGTTGTATGCCTTCAAGTTGTTTATGACTTATGGCGACCCTAAGACAAAGCTGTTATGGGGTTTTCTTGGCAAAATTTTTTCAGAGGGAGTTTGCCTTTGCCTCTGAGAAAGTGTGACTTGCCCAAGGTCTCCCAGTGGGTTTCCATGCCCCAGTCAGTATTCGAATCCTAGTCTTTTAGTGTCCTAGTCAAACACCCAACCATGTTGGCCCAGGCATGTTGCTTACCCAGTCACATGAGACACAAGAATCTGCCTCAGGATACTGTTTTCTTCCCCACTTTATGTATAACCTGTCATAAAAATTAAGAGTGGGGGTTCATGTAGCAAGGTAAATAGAAGCCTCTATTACATAGGCCAATATTGTATTACATGTTATTAACAGTGGCGTCGCAAGCCTGAAAGTGGCTTGTGTGTTGTTGCATGCCTTCAAGTCATTTCCGACTTATGGCAACCCTATCAGGAGGTTTTCATGGAGCAAGATTTGTTCAAAAGTGGTTTGCCTTTGCCTTCCTCTGATGCAGAGAGAGTGTGATTTGCCCAAGGTCACCTAGGAACTTATCACACTAGCGAAAAATGGGATTTAAAGTAGAGTTAAATTAGAAAAAAATGCAAATGCAGGAAGTTTATCACTAGGCGTTCCTGCCAAAGTGAAATAACGCAAAGTTAAAGCGAAGGCAAAAGGGACAAAAATGGCAGCTTTTTACTGTCTGAACTTCCTGAAAGTAAAAAGCTGTCGTTTTTGTCCCTTTTGCCCTCGCTTTATCTTCACGTTATTTCACTTTGATAATAACGTAGTGTAATAAACTTTCCGCATTTGAGGGCTTTTCCTAATTTAATTCTAATTTAAATCCCATTTCTGTTCAGGATTCCACAAGTGTAATAAGGTCCCTAGTGGGATTTAAACCCTGGTCTCCAGATTCATTGTCCAGTGCTGAAACCACTACACCATGCTGACTGTACACCATGCTGACTGTACATATGTTTGTGTATCACTGCAAATGCAATTGTCACAAGTTATAGGCTGGCATAGATACCAGAGAGTCCACTTGGACGTTTGCTTTGGGCAACAATGCAATCCTCTACCTTTACCATAAGAATTATTTCCTTAAGATTTTAGATTCTTGTTTTTCAATTGGTTATGTGATCTTCAGCTGTAGAATCAGTGTTCTTACCAATTCATTTGCATTATCAATAATCAAGGGAATCATACTGTACTCCAAATGTTTGATGACAGCTCCCAGCATCCTCCACTGCTAGGTCTTCTGGGAGTCACAGTCCAAAACCATCTGGAAAAATACAGAATTCCTACCACTTTGGCAATCTCAACAATGAGGGATGTTATTGTTATTTTCCATAACAGAGTTGTTGGTTTGTCTACATTTAATATTACTCATCCAGCAATATATTTTTTAAAAAAACAACAGGTTCAAAGGCTCACCTCTTTGTCATTTAGGGCTGCACCTACCTGCAGAATTAATGCAGTTTCACACCATTTTAACTGCTATGGCTCAATGGTATGGAAGTCTGTGATTTGCAATTTTGTGAGATATTTAACTTTTGCCATCAGAGAGCTTTGGTGCCACAACAAACTGCAAATCCCCAAATTCTATACAATGGAGCCATGACTGTTAAAGCAGTATCAAACTGCATTAATTCTTCAGTATGGTAGAAGCCTAGTTATTTAAGATTCTCACAAAATTGGTGCCTCCTCCCACTATATGTCCTTTCTCTCTTTCTGTCTCTCTCTTTCTGACTCTCTCTTCCATTCATTTTCTAGACTATACAACCAAATAGATTTTTTATAAAGAGGTAGAAAATTCTCCTTGCAGAAAGATTCTTCATATGATGATTATATCCTGCTTTTGTCTCTGGGCTAGGGCTTACGGGAGCATTATGGAAAGAATAACATCCAGCTGGGGGAAAATGCTTGCTGGGAATCATATTCAGTCTTGAAAAAACCCTCACAAAAACTGTGTGAGGCATTCCTATACACTTCCTTTCTATATGCTTATTATTTCTGGGGGATAGGAAGTGATGAATGAATTTTAAAGAAAATTCTCCAGCATTGTAGCACACCCATACAGTCACTATGGATTTATCCTGAGACGATGGTTATTGTTGAAATATAAAATTATGCTAAAGAATTACAGTTTTCATAACAAAATACAAGGAAGATTGATTTTTGTCTTAACAAGTACTCACCATTGCTGAGGATTCTTGCCATTTTTACTGTATATCTAATATTGTTCCATTTTGTTTAAGCTGGCAGGATTCATCTACGCCTGTTATGTTGTGAAATGTATCACCGAAGAAGAGGACAGCTGTAAGTACTAAAGGTTTATTACATGCTGGTTGAAACCATTTTTATATCATCCATCTCGCTCATCCATCTCATTCCGATATCATTCTGAAGACTTTTGTCAGAGTGTAAAACAGGGAATAGGCTGGGGCTGGAAAAGTTGCCTAGCATATTGGATCTTTTAAAAGCCATAGTGGTTTGGGTTAAATGGAGGAAATGTTAAAATGCAACCTTAGAATTACTTCCCCCACCCCAAGAAAATGAAATATTAAATCCCTTCCTCCAAAAAATTCTTCGCAAGTTCAATTCTTATTGGTCCTCACTCACCATGACTGCTATTAAGTCTTGTCCTTCTAATGCTTTATCCTGAAAGAAAAGTCCTTGTAAACTGACTATGGGGTTTATTGTAACACTTCTGGCAAGAACTGACTGTGCAGCAATTCAATGCAATCATGGCACTGCAGAGAGATAAAGTTAGGGAACATTTTTTAGTTTCAGGATAGGTCTAATACATTTGGGTTTCTCCTGATTCATTGGGACAGTAATCATGGTGGAGTAAATATGGCCAATTCAGTTTTTCTTCTTTTAATATTGATTTTAATATAGTTACTTTTTACTCTTTTGGATTAGCTGGTCATCAGTATCAGTCAATCTTTGTTTACATTTTCACGGACCACTTTCTCTTATATTTCAAAAAGAACAACTATGAAAGCCACAGTCAAATGCTACAAATAATTTAAGTAGGATAACCACACAAAACATAAACAGCATAAAATTAAATCAGGGCCTAAATCCAATTTTTAGCTTCAACTTAAAAAAATACATTAAATCATTGGTGATTATGTAACATTTACTTAAGACAATAGGTCTGTTGTAGTTAGGACTGCTAATTGGATTTACATACATTGGCTGGAATCCTGAATGGGATTTACATATGTGTAAGCACCACAGGAAGCAGCTAGCTGCCATTTCCACTCCCTCCTGTGAGTAGGGATGCCATATCACGGCGGCACCCGGGACTGTACCAGTTTTGGCGGTACTGGGCCTGCCCCATCCCGGGTGCCGCCAAATCACGGGTTGGGGCCTGGCCTCTGAGCCAGGCCCGCTCATGCAGCCATGGCTGTGGCCACTAATGCGCACGGCCGGCCGCGCCACCCATCTCCTCTGCCTCCTCCCCCTCCTCCCCTTCCACATTGTGCAGCCGCGCTGCCCTCCTCCTCCACGCAGCTGCGCACCCTTCTCCTCCTCCACACGGCCATGCGGATGAAGCGGAGGAGGGCAGCATGGCCGCATGGAGGAGGCGGAGGTGGAGGCAGTGCTTTCTGCGCGCGGCCCCGCCGCCCGCCACCTCCTGCACGCGGCTGCACCGCCCTCCTCCGCCTTCCTGCACAGCTGCGCCACCCTCCTCCTCCTCCTCTGCCTCCTCTGCCCCAGGCTGGGGGCCAGCGGCAGTTCCCTCTGGCACGCGCATGCATGTGCGTGCCTAAACGGAATGTCATCTTCCTCTGGAAGCTGGCCAATGGCAGAGCAGCGGGGGCGGGGCTGATTCCAGCCCCAGTCTCCCATTGGCCAACCTCAAGGAGGAGGTGGAGCCTCAGAGGAGGAGGAGGAGGAGTGATACTCTGGGCCAGCCAGGGGGAGGGAAAAGCGCACTTTCTTGGCGCATGGTGAGGGGGAGGAGGAGGAGGGGGAAACAGGAGGAGGAGGAAGAGGAGGAGGAGGGTGCCCATTTTTAAAGGTTTTTTTGTGTGCCCTCCATTTTAAAAAATGTGTTCTACATTTACATTGAGTTAAACATGGCTCTTTATCCAGGCGTTTAGGGCCCAGTTAGCATGACCTGGCTGAGTTGTGAATTTCTGTGTTCCATTTTATTCTGTTGAACTGTTGTCTCATTTATTGTTTGTATCCTGCCCTGAGATCTCCAGATATGGGGCAAGATAAACATACTTTAATAAATCACTACTAAAATAAGTAAGTGTCATGGTGTGAATAAATGCACCTAAATGTTATGGGAATGGTGAAGACACTGCAGGGTGAAGTTAGCTTGGCAGGATGGAATTAGCATGTCGTTTCCAGTCCTGTGTTGAACATAGTGCTTTGTTTTCTTCTAATTATCTAAAAAGTGTGTTAGAATATTATTGTAACCAACTGCACAGTTAAACACTCTGGAATCTGGTGGATTTCACTGAGAGAAATTTGTGTATGTGGGATAAATGAAAGTATGTGTTAATTGAGGCTGTGTTGGACCTCATGCAGTTTTCTCATTATCTAACCAAAATTATTTGCCAGTTGCTATTAATTTCAAAAGAAGTGAGAAGAAAAGGGATAAATTGATGAAATTAAGGCCACTCTTTTCCTCTCTTGCATTTACATGCTGGCCCACATTTGTTGGGAACACCTAAGTGTAATGCAAGGTCCACCATAAAAAAATTGATTGAATGGCTTCCAGTGTGAGCAGAACATGAATTGACTTATTTGTTTCATGCTATATCTTGACCTGTTTGAAAGGCTCAGGGCCAGCAACCAACATGTTTTCAATTATCACTATCTATAAGGATAGTATTGCAGTATCAAGAGTGCCAGTTATCTGCACACATATGAATTATCTGCATATCTGATTTTAAAATGATATACGAAGTCTAGGAGTTGTGTGTTAGCTTCATTTCTTTACTATAATTAGGTAGTACTCTGAACTAATTTCCAGGACTTGGACAAAGAAAGGAAGAAAAAGTGAACTAAAGGGAGGGAGGGGGAAGGCAGAAAAGCAAGCTATCCAGCCAGCCAGCCTAAATTAAAAGCTATTGTTTGCACTGATGCATAACTTTATTTTGCATTGCCTGTTCTAGAAGCACTGGCAAAGAGAATAGCTTTGGTTCATGTTATTTTGAAAAACAGGGAAATTCATGTTAAGAGATATTGCTACATACCATCCAAAATGTCACAAATGAAAACCAAGACACACGTGACCAAGCAATATTAGAGTGTGATCAAAATCACATTAAGTTATTATTGAGGAAGAAGACACAAGCTACGAGAGGCTACAACAGTTTGCTTTTGCCTGAGCCTGCTGGGAAGAGCAAGATTCCTCCCCACCTCTCCTTTCCTCCCCTGCTAAGCTAAAGGAGTACAGAGTACTTTTGCACTTTGAACTCACTTTGCAACAGCTAAAGTAAGCTGAGGATAAAGAGTGAAAGTGGGGAGAAGAGAAAGTGGGAGATTATAAAAGCAGTGAAAAAAAGTGGGATGACAGAGGATTTGGTTGGGAGTGGGAGAGTTTGGATAGTTCGAAGGTAAGGCCTGAAATAGATGGCCCAAATAAAGTGGTTTCTAGTCACTTTGGGGTGGGGGGTATTTAGATGGCACGTGCCCCCAAAGCAGCCCAAAGCCACACCGAGGGTGCATTCACACTATGTTATAAACCAGTTTACTAATCAGTTTAAAAGGGGCCCGTTCATACATGGGCCTGTTTTTTCCTAACCTGAATTTCGGGAGAGGGGGTGGCGTAAATCCCCCTTAACCTGGTGCTTTTGAAACTGAGGCAATTTCCATGTCTTTTCAAAAGTACAGGGTTTTTTTTAGAGAGTTGCCAATGGGAATGCACTGACAATCACATTTGGGCACCCAGGAGGGAGGGGTGATGGGCAGAGGGTGGGCAAAGGGGCAGAACGTACCCATCCCATACCACAGGTCTTGACTTGGTGGCAAACCACCATTGTTTTCCCCCTCTTGGTGCTCATGGTGGATTCAAATTTCCGATGCTGTCAAGTGGTCGCTTGAAACCACGACACAGCTGTTTTCCTCTTCTGCCAGTGACTTAGTCTCCTTATCTAAACTGATGCCTTATGCCCAGATGTCACCAAAGTCAGGGAGTGGGTTCTTTTGGGAACATGGTGTGGCTTGTGGGTTTTTGTTTGTTTTTTTTAAGTTTGACAGTTTCAGCACACTGTTGCATTTGTGTGACTTCCACGGAAGGGTTGTAGGGATTTCTTGAAAAGAGCGTTTAATAGGGGCCTGCCATCACCATCCTCTGAGGCTCAGATAGTGTGACTCCCCCCAAGGCAAACCTATTACAGGGTTGTTGTTGGGATAATTATTATTATTATTATTATTATTTTTGCAAAGGTTGTTCAGAAGGGCCTGCCATTGCCATCCTCTGAAGCTGACAGGGGAGTGGTTATGTGCAGAGGGGCACAATATCCCACCTCACCTGAGGTCATACCCTCCCACCTGTAAACCTGTGGATTTCCCCCTCTTTGTTGGCAAAGCGCCATATTATTATGGATGCAGTCACATCACCAACTAAAACAGCAGAAGCAGAATGACGCTGATGTGCATAATTTGGCTGACAGTTTTAAAAAACCGAGAACAATCAAACACATTTGATATGGAGGCTCTATTTTAAATTGATATTTACAGTAGTGTGAGTGTCAGTAGGGTTAAATTGCACTGGAGATATTTGATTGGAGCAAATGTAGTGGGAACTTCAATTCGGAATTGCAACATCGAATCTCCTTGGATCTTCTTGCTACAAAAATGTTAGTGTGAATGCACCCCAAGGCTACACCAAGTCAGCAGCAAGAGCTGGCCCTTTTAGGAGCGGATTTAATCTGCTCCTGCCAGGTGCTGGCTTGTGACTGTGGGAGTGGCCCACTTCATCTGTTTTGACCCTGTCATTCTGCCATTCTGGCACTGGAATTATAATATTAAAGTACAAAGATTTCAATAAATCCCTAGAATTCTCCTTGATAGTATTTTAGGGAAGCTGAGAGTTTTTGGTGTATGTTTGGCAAAACACTGATTGTGTAGGACAAAACAGAGCTGAGCAACTGGAAGATTTAAGGGTGGAAAGGCAGAAGAAAGGGAGGGAGGGAGGGAGGGAGGGAGGGAGGGAAAGAGGATGTTGAAGTCTCAAAACATGATTTTAAAAAATCCAAAGAGAAATTCTGCAGAGGAGTAATAGTGCCTGTGTTGTCTCAACCCTTCCACTCTGCATCACTCTCTACTGATTTTGATATTTTAGAGCAACTCTAATTCTACTACTACTGGGATTATTAGCAGCAGCAATTTAAAACCACTAAACTGTCAACACCTATCTTTCCTTGGTGGGATATAATCTTACTCAAGCAGCTTGTTTGTTTTTGGGGAATCTTATTAGAGCTACATTTTCTAGAAATTGCACAGTAATTCTATTACTGTGAAATATTCATTTAATCAGTTTAGACTGTCTAGCAATTTGACTCCTCTAGTACAAGGTTTATGTCACTAAAATCCAACAATTCAATTTTTTTTGGGGGGGGGGGACATCATTAAATATTTACTTACTTAGTGAAAAGCTCTCGAGGGTCATCAATAAAACAACCGCCCAGTGGGATTTGAAGATTACATGAAATTAAAAGAAGAGATTTCCTGTTTCATTGAATTCTTGCCTTCCTGCTTCTACTCTTCCCTCAGAATGACTGCTAGATTCCTGAGATGTCCCAAAAGGCACTAGCATGACTGTCTAATGGAGCACAATTATGACTGGCCAGGAAACCATCATATTAGTTCTCAAGAGCAGTTTCTTGTTTCAGCTTTAATGGCTTATTCTTTGGGCCTTTTTTCTTTTTTTAGAGTGGGGAGAAGTACCAATGTGTGTTTTCTCCCCTGGTCTTTAAACTGAAGTAATTGTGAGTACATCATATCCTTTCTAGACAACTGATACATAATGAGTGAATGGACATAGCAGGGACAGGATCTGTGGCTACATGTACTGTTTCAAGACTATAAGTGTTCAGTAGAATTATTAGGACATGGCTATTTCACATATTGGTTTTGACCTTTAAGCTTTTCTTGGCTCAGAACCATATTCAATTAACACTGTTTCCACATGTGCTTACCTATACACCTATATGTCAAAAAACACCCTTTTTCAGATGACCCCAATCTCTAAAGGTCAATAGATAACCAAAAAAGGGTTGGACCTTCTTAGTGGTGGCTCTCTGGCTCTTTCTCCAGTGGGCCCTGCCTGGTTTTTTTTTTGGTTTTTTTTTAACATCTGAGATACATTTGGCCCTTCTTATACACAGATTTTTTATACACGGATTCAAGCATCCACGGTTTGAAAATGTTCAAAAAAAGTATAAATTTCAAATATCAAACCTTGATTTTCCATTTTTTTATAAGGGACATGTCATTATATTTAATGGGACTTGATCCACAGATTTTGTTATCCACGGGGGATCTTGGAACCAAACCCCAGAGTATAACAAGGGTCCACTGTACACTGATATTGGCATGGGACAGACAGTCCCAAAGTGCCATGCTGCCACTGATTCTAGGGTTAGGGACTGCACACCAACCACACGGTCCCTAACCCTAGCATGGTGCAGCAGCAGACTAATGGTGGTGTCCCGTGTACACGGGTGCCGCCATTTTGACATAAGCAATGTGCAGCATATACACAGAAGTCCGCCTGGCAGCTCAAAAAGAACTCGATTTTTCTGGGTTCTTTTTACTCTGGAGGGACGCCCCACGGTTTGGCGGCTGCAACATCCCTCCAGAGGGAAATAGGCCTCTGGCAGGCCACCCTTTTGGGGTGGTCGGTCCCAGGCTCTTGATTGATTTTATGCTGCTTGATGTGACTTCATTGTGCTTGGTGTTTGTTTTTAATTCTGCCGGCTGCTATCATATGATTGTTTTAAGTTATAGGTTTTCAGTGCTTTGGTTTTAGTTTTTTGCAAGCAGCCCTAAAAACTTGTTGAAGTGCAGAGTATACATCAAACATAAATAATATGTACACATTAATCAGATGTACACTGGACATGAAGCAGATCCCTAACTATCTACATAAGCTGTGTACACTTTGTACACAGGCAGGCTCTTTTCTCTTACTCATCTAAACACATTGATAAAGCAAAGTTCTATCTGTGCAGTTTTGCATCTCTTTCCTGGGCAACTGCTGCTGGTTAGCAGTGTAGAGGAAGGGAACATAGGCAATTCAGACCATGAAGTAGCAGCTGGGCTCAAGTAAGAGGTGGGGAGAAACAAGGAGGTATGTTCATGGGCATACTGTGCCCTCATTTTCCTTCCCTTGGAAACCTAGAGTAGACATATCTTCATGATCTCTTCCATTCCCTTCCCTTCCCTCCCCACCAGTTAGAAACAGAAATAACAAGCCCTCCTAAGATTTGACACCTGCTTGGTGAGAAGGTTTGGGGATGGATGTTAAGGGAATAGCCCCCTGTGCTCCATTCAAAAAGAGACATGCATGCACATAAACTGCAGCTACATGTATGCATGTCACTAAAAGGTTATTGGCTGTAAATGGACTTTGAACCTGTTCCCTTCTTCTACACTTATGTTTCTTCACTCAGGATAAATTCTTTGTACAGGGTTATGTGTGTTTAAACAAGTATTTAACTCAACTTTTCTTTTGAGCCTTTAACCCTATAGGTAGTATTCCAGGCTTTTTGCACCATGGCAGTGCCATTGCATTTGCTCAGCCAGCCAACCAGTAGGAAAACGTTGAAAATAATATCTTGGAGAGAGTTCTCTCTCTCTCTCCCATTCTCTCTCAAGTTCCAAAACTAGGATACGAAAAAGAGATACCAAAATAGGCAGCAACATTTCATTGTGAGGAAGCAGTTTATTATTTGAATCCACGTTTCTGTTTTGTATTCATCTTCTTCTGTTCTTGGGGATCCTTTTATATGACTAGAATAATTCAAGATCATGCAAAATTTGCAGTCTAACAATTGGAATCCTGTGAGATGACTATAGCTTATATTATTTTGGTCGTTTAAATGTTACCTTGAGGCAGGACAATGCACAGCAAAACCAAACGTACGCACTTGTATATATTTGAAGCTGTAATACAAATTCAAAAAACCTCTCACATTTGAATATTTTTCCCAGCAGTTCAGCAAATATTTGATAGGAAGTTGTTATGGAGATAAAATAAGATTAACAGAGCAATCCTATAGCTGCATTGTGCTGGTATTGATTATGTTTCACTGTTACCCTGGGGAAAAAGAATGTGCTTAATCCATCTGGGAAGGGGGAAAAATACAGCCAGAGCATATTTTAAAATGTGTGTGAGAGCATGAAAAAGAGAAAGAAAGAGAGAGATATGCTTTCAGCATCCATGACAAAGTCCACCAGTCACAGATTGCCATAGTTGCAACACCCATATTCGAGCCACACATGCAGGGAAACAATGAAGCTGGAACACCTTATCTCAAGAGCTCCATTGGTTTAGCTTGCAATAACTCCGATACTACCAATACCCATGCTTCCCTAAAAACAAAGGTTCAAACCCCCTTTACCTTCTCCAAGAAATAAATGTTGGCCATTAGCTGTCAGTCAAGAATAACACAAAGATAAGGATGTTGTACAGTTTCCCCTGGTATTCATATTTCCACCAAAGTGTTTCAGGAAATTATTCTGCTCAGAAATACATGGGATATTTGGGACATTAGGAGGAATTTCCTGGCAGTAAGAGGTCTTTGACAGTAGAACACACTCTCTCAGAGAGTGGTGGAGTCTCCTTCTTTGGAGGTCTTTAAACAGAGACTGGATGGCCATCTGTTGGGGGTGCTTTGATTGTGAATTCCTGCATGGCATAGGCTTGGACTGGATGGCCCTTGTGTTCTCTTCCAACTCTTTGAATCTATGTGCAGAGTAATTTTGCAAAATGGTATGTGGTATACAAATCCCAGGCTGTAAGTGTGCAGAAATACTCATTTTTTCCCATAACTCACAGAAAACTGCAGAAATTGCTTGCTCTTGCATAGAAGGAGAAAATAGTCAATGATTTACATCCTTATTTCTCACAAGCATTGTTATATGAGTACAACATTAAGAGAGAAGGAAGGAAAAACATTCTAGTGGACCTCAAGATAGTAATGAAAAGAAAAATATACTCCACAAAGCTAAAGCCTCTAGGCCTCAATATTTTATTCAGGGCTCAAAACAAAAATGGTCAGTGCTATGAGAAGACCATCAATATGTATTCAGGAATGCATGTGATGATAATTAGTGCAGAGCTTAGTTAATTGCTTACCATGTGGTTAGCTACATAACCTTAACCTATTTGACTAGTCTCTCTTGGATTGTTGCACTGAAAAAGTTTCTTAGAACTGTCCAAGAATTACACATGTTTTCTCTGCATAAACCCCTTTTATTTATTTATTTATTTTCCGCCTTTCTCCTAATACTAAAAGCAGCAAAACCTATCATTGGATGACTCTTAGAGATTCTCTAACAAAGGGATTTATAACACCAAATCACTTTCATTGAAGTGCCAGCACTGACATTCTGTGATGTTGTAAGATACTAAAAATGCTAGGAAGAATGATGAATTCAAAAACCAGAATCAGGAAAATATAAAAGCATACTAAATGAGGTAATGCATATTTTTGGAGACTGGAATGATATACAGTCAGCCCTCCTTATCCACAGATTTTTTAATCCATGGATTCAAGCTGTTTACTGCTCCTTTTTTGACTGGCAAAAAGGCACATTGGGGCCATGGCATGTGATTGCTGTGGCCCCAGTCCAGCTTTGTCAGGGGCAGCTTGAACTTGTACTTTGTCCTTTTCTTTCCTTCTTGAGAGGGATGTCGTCAGGCCTTTTACTCACAATAACACTTTGTTGTTGTTGTTAACTGCCTTTGAATCGATCCCGACTCATGTCTGCCCTATAGATTAGACATCTCCAAGCCTGCTTTTCCTCCACTGCTCTCCTTATGTCCTGCAAATTCTTACCTGCGATCTCCCTGAAGAGTCTATCCATCTAGTTTTTAGTCTTCCTCTCTTTCTACTTCCCTCCACCTTTCCTAGTATTCTTGTCTTTTCAAATGAGCTATGCCTTCACATGTTGTAGCCAAAGTACAGCATCCTCAGTTTGATCATCTTGGCTTCCAGTGCGATTTCAGGCATGATCTGTTCAAGGATCCATTTATATAAAATTTCCAAGCACCAAATGAAAGCAATCTCAAATCTATAGTTTTTTGTGGGGTTTTTGGGCTATGGAGCCATGTTCTGGAAGAGTTTATTCCTGGAAGAATATATTCCTGGAATAAGCTCTTCCAGAACACAGCCACATAGCCTGAAAAACCCACAAAAAACTATGGATGCCAACCGTGAAAGCCTTCAACTTCACAATCTCAACTCTATTTTTCATATGAATGTAATGCTCTGCAGAACCAGAAATGGACCAGCCTGATCACAAACAGAAACAGATACCTTGATCGGCTGGCACCCTGTAACTCTGGGAAATCTAAAGCTCAGCTGAGGTGCAGCTGGTTTAAATAATAGCAAGCAATTAGGCTGCAGACAAAATCAGCGGTGGCATTTTATAATTACAATTAATTTAAAGGTTAATTTCCTTTGGTGCTAAAATCTTATTTAAAACATTTACCAGGAAAGGAAATTAGGATGTTACTATCAAGATGTGTGGAGTGCTTCTGGGAATCCATGCCTATTATCAGTAGAAAATTAGGTTAGGCACAAATTGGGAATTTCAATTCATTTTAGTGTATAATAGATGGTGATCAGGGCCTTGAGTTTGTAGGATTTTGGTTAGGGGAGTCTGTAAGATTTGCATTTCCTTTGTTTGAGGGATTAATTGCAAATGTTTTTAACAAAAGGGCTGGGTTTATATGTGAACAAGCGCAACATGAAAAGAAAATTGGTTATGGATTGCTGCTTTCCTAACTAATGAACTTGATGTTAAAAAAATCCCTAAGAGACATAGTTGTGCTGTGCAAAAAATATTAAGAAAGAGAATCACACACTGGAAATTATGCTGTCACTAGCTTCCTATATGTTAATTTACTTTCTCTCTTGCTACCTAGGTCCATCCCTCTCTGAACATTTATCACTATCTGCTGAGGGAACTGTCAAACGTGAATTTCAAATACATCTAAATAATCTCAGTGCTTTGACAGAAGCAATGCTGCCATTTTGGTGTCTCATCATTGTCATAGGATGCTATTTAATTTTTTAAAAAATATGCCTGATTACTGTCAGAAGCTAGGGGGATTGTGACCACCATTAATTTTAGCCTGTTGTGTCTTCATATATCACACACTCTTATAACATAAATCAGTTTTTGTTTATTTTTCTTTTTAAAAAAAATAATAAATTTAAATGCTAGTGGTATTCACTATAGAAATACAATGCAGCACTGAATAGCTTAAAATCACAACACATTTAGTAACATTCTTTTTAAAATAACAAGCAACTATTCTATTCAGTTAATTACAGAATATCTGTCTTTGGTATCCAATTGTAGTAATTAGGACCTTGTCTGCACTGGCTGATGTGTCTGGGGCCAGTCCAGAGCGTTATGCTCTGGATCTGGCCCCAGACTGGCCATGAGGTGGCTACACGTACTGTTCTCTGCATAAACCAGTTGGGTCAGCACTGCATCAGCACAAATGGCCTGTCCCCAGAGCTGCTGTCATGTCCCTTAACTGCAGGAGCTCCATGGATGAACCTCCCAGGGGCCACCAGAGACCCCTGCTATGTGATCAGGAGGGGTTCCTATACCCTTTCCTCTCATTAGTCCCATAGGTGAGTCCTCCCTCCAGAGAGGTGTCAGCAAGCTGGAAGGTCTGTCCATGGAATCCTGCTTGAAAGGGATGCAGCAGTGACAGGTCTAGGAGCAAGCCATGCCTTTTCCTCATGCTGCTTGGCACAGAGAAAGGGGATGGTTTGGTGCCTGGTATGTTAATTGGTCCAATCCAGCTGTTTGCATGACAAGGGTTTTGAAGAAATATCAGGGCTTCCAGTTCCTGTGACTTTGCTAACTCTGGGGAAAAGCCATGTTAACCAGGGAAAGCCATGGTATTTCACCAGAAGCTGCTGCGCATTGTGGAAACATATAGCACTAGCACTGGGATTTTTCTTCACCCATACAGACAAGGCCTATGATATTCCCATTCTCCCACCAAGTAATTTGACTCATTAATTTCTGGTACTGTTCCTCATAGGATTTCTTGAACTGGTACAGACATAACCAAATAAATGCAATCCATGGTTTAAAAGTTGGGAGTACATCAGATTTTAGGAAGCATTATTAGCCATGGCTAGCATGGGTAAGATATTACAGTGAGTTGAATGAGACTGATAAATTGAGAATGCCAAAGAACAGAGAGGGGGCTGGGAGCAGAGAATGCATTCCAGATTGCTAAATCAAGGCTAGGGTTGTATTTGTATTTCAGAAGCCCTACATGGCATAACTAGGTGTTAGTCAGGTGGGGACATAAGCCTGCATCCCAATGGCCATGACAATTATGCATCTACCCACTGCATGTTGCCTTATTTCTCACCCCTTTCATCCACTCCAGAAATAGCACTGGGCAACTTAACAGGCTAACACTGTTTAGCAGCTGCTAAAGTAGCATCCAGTTCTTTATTAATGAATTCTGTTAAAAAAATACCATTACCTAGCCAAGAAAATCACATCTTTATTTTCTCAAACTCTCATCTGAGTTTTGGCCTGCTAAAATTTACAGCTGAATACCCGGTGATGAGAGGAAGATTGGCCTACTGGCTCCCCGGAGCAAACCAGAGTATGTATATTCCTTTAAAATTTTTGAATGTTTTGCTTAGCATCTCTTTTGTTTGATTGGTGGAAATCCTTGCAGAGCATTTTCTCTAGCATCTCTTAACCTGTAGAATACACTTACCAAAGAGCATTCCCTTAGTCTGACCCTTTCTGGTACTTCACATGCATTATAAGACATTCTTGTCCAGAGTATCTTTGAAGGAGGGTTTTTTTTCCTACTTTTTAATGTTTGGCCTACAGTCATGTTTCTATTATGTTTGATGCTATTTTATTGACTTTATATGAGTGGCTAAAGACTGTGGCAGAGTGAACTGGATAAAGTGTTTGCATAAACATATTACAAAGGTTATTGAAGGACTGCTCTATATCCCCTAAATACACCACACACTTTACCAAAAAAAAAAGGCAACCAAACAACTATCTGAAACACCAGAACACATGTTGCCTTGCCTCAAGCTTATTATATGTTATGTTAGGATATAGCTGTGGGAGATGCTTCGTATGAGCCCATTTGAAATGATAATTACATACACAGAGACTGAAGTCTTGCTTACAGAGATAGAGCATTATGTGCCCCCCCCCCCCCAGGCTGAACACTGCTTCTTCTTTACACAGGGCTCACCTTCCCCCTCCCTGTAATAAACACCCCCCACAATAATCTCTACTCATGGCTCACCTTCCTCCTGCTCCCCAATAACCTGGTCATGTAGTGTCTGGGATTGGCCCATCTGGCTATGTCCCTATAACCAGACACACTACAACAAAGACATCCTACAAGATCTTCCAAGGTGCTTCAAAAGTCTTTGTGAGTTGTGCATAGACTTCTTTGAACCTCCCCAAGCAAGGCATGGCTGTGTTGAGGGGTGCAGGAGGAGACTGAGTCTCAACAGAGTGGAAATTCTTGCATGGAGTAGGCAGTGATTTCGTTCCTCCACAATAACCATGAAAAGACATGCATCACTTTTATGCCAGCACATGTTACTAACATACCTCCAACATTTCATAGATGAAAACTGGGACATATGTGGCCAAGCAACATCAGAAGGTGGTCAGCAAAAGTAATTTAATTAGGGAAAAGATGCAAGTTAAGAGAGGCTGTGGCAGTTTACTTTTGCCTGAGCTTACTGGAAAGGGCAAGATTCCACCCCTTCCTTTCCTCTCCCCCCTGCTGAGTTAAAAGAGTGAAGACTACTTTGGCACTTTGAACCCAGGATGAAAGACTGGAGCGCAGCTTTGGTGCAGCTTCTGGCCTCTTAAAATGCATGTGTCATTTAAACAGCATACCTCCAAAGTGACCTGAAGCAGCTTTATTTTGGCCTGTTTGTTTGGGCCCTATTTTAAGTTATACCTTTTAAAACTCTCACTCTAGGTCTATGGAGTTCCCTTCCTTCTGCTAGAGCTTTTGTCCATTTGTACCAATTTTATTTCTCTACTCCCTTTGCAATAAAGCAGCCTACAACAGCTTCCCAATAACAGTGTATTTCCTTAGGAACTCAGTGATCCTATCTTGCTTTCATTACTCTAAATTTCACTGGCTCAGCCCTACCTGCTATTTTCCCCAGCCCATTTGAAGCATTTTGTCAGGGACAGTTTCTGAATGCTCCATGTGCAAAATGGCACACAGTTTTACAAACAATGATAAAAGTAGCCTGTTCCAATTCAAATTTGACTTAGGGAGAATAGTGTACTTTTACACGTTCTCCCTCAGATCCTTATGCATTATTTATCAGCTGTCGAATATAGTTTAAAGTTCTGCAGTTTTCCATTCTAACAAACTAGTCGATTCTGCAGCTATTAATGGTGGAATATTCTAAGGACGGGGGCCATGATGAAAGTACCAGTGGTTCTGGAAAATTAAAGCCCCAAAGATATTGTTGTTGTGGGGTAGGTGAAGCCAGTGTAGTCTGAAACCCAAGAATGACTGAACTATGGTGTATGGATATGATTCACCTTATCTCCAGGATAAGTGACTTGCAAACTTAGAAGCAAAATAACAGAATATAGACAAATGTATTCCTTGGACTTTAGAAAAACTGATTCAACAAATTTAAAGCAATCTTAGGTGGGTGGCATAAAATTTCTTCTATGGATATAAATACACATGGACAAAAGTTCAAGTGTGGTAGGAGTATCTTAAAAGCAATATATTAACTATACAGTCACAAACAATTCAAGTGAGGAAATGAAATGAGAGTGCTCTAAAGAAACTTGAGATGGCTGCATGAGGAGCTTTGGTTTTGTTGTAATTAGGAGAATAGATTTAGCTCAGTAAAGTCAAATGTGTTAGGATTTTCCTGAACTGGAATGTGACACAGGCATGTCCTCTGTGGTGCTGATTTTCTACTGACTTCATCTGCACAGGACAGGGGTGATGAGCAGCTGGTGTATTTGTGTGTGTTATGTGTGTGTTTATCAAAAGAAGGTTCAAGCTGCAAGGGAGTCCATTTTATATCTAAGTACATCTTCAGAGGACTAAGCTGTCGTTCTGTTTGTTTTGACTGCCAGGGATTTGGATAAGTTGGCATTCTCTAATCACTCTGCAAAGGATATAAGGAACATCAAAGACTCCCTAATTACTGTATACTGCATACTCATGTATAAGTCTAGAAATTTTAGTCAAAAAAATTGACCCCCCTCAAAATCTGAGTTGACTAATCCATGGGCCAATGTAAATAAAGTATTTTAACTCTTATTTAAAAAGGAACCATCCCCTGGTGAAAGGCAAGAGTGTAACCTGTCATAGAAGCACTGACCCCTTTCTACTCTCATCCATTCAGCCTTTAGTGTGAGCACAAGCAATTATGCTTCCTGGAATTTTATAAGTTCTTTGACATTGTTTCCCTTTGCTTCATCCTTTAGAGCCTTTGTTACATGCCCCTAAGTTTTATCCTTACCTGTGGGTCATATCAAAATGCATAATTTTTGCCCCAAAACCTGTCCTCAATTTATATATGAGGTTCATATATAGTCAAGTATATGTTGTAATGTTCTTGTTCATCCCAAGCAGACTGAATATGATAGCAGCTCAGAGCATGAACAAACCTTTTTCACTTTCAAGCTAGTCTTTGTCTAGTTAAGTAATCTCTCCAACCATGTGCTACATCCTGTCTTTTAAAAATTACACCTCCAAGGAAGGTTTTTCTATGCTACCTCCCACCCAAGTGGATCCCCCAGTTGTTTGCCAGCAGAAGATCTGCAGGACAGGTGGGGGCTGCTGGTGGGTGACCATGGATTGGCTAGCCAACCAGATAAGCCCTTCTGGGCCAGGTTAAGAGTTTTGGACCAAGGGGGAAAGGAGCTTCTGGTTCTGCATGAAGAGGAGGGATCTGAGGATGGGTCTCTTATCTCATTTCCTCTTCCCTCATGACCTTAAAGGAGAAACCCTAAAGGAAAGGCAGCACTTACTAGTTCCAGTCAGAAAAAGAAGAACTGCTGAAGAGAAGAGGAGTTGCAGGTGTCCCAGCTAAGGTGTAAGCCCTTTTTACCTTGAAGAAGGTAGACTGTCAAAGACTGTATCTCTCCATACGAACCTGCAAGAATTCTTAAGATCTTCAGTGGAAGGCTTTCTCTTGGTCTTTCCACCATCGCAAGCTCACTTGGTGAGGATACGAGAGAAAGAGCCTTCTCAGTGACTCTTCCTACCCTCTGCCTTCCACAGGAGACTAGGCTGGCCCCCTCCCTGTCTTCCTTTTGCCAACCTTTTTGTTTAAGGAGGCTTTTAATATGTAACTGTGCCAGAAAGGCTTTTTTATTGTAGTGTACATTTATTTTTTAACTTTTGTATCTTTTAAAATAATTTATATTGTTTTAATTAATTTAAATTTATTTTTTAAATATTGTCTATCTATCCATTCACATCCGTATCCTTTATAGTAAAGCCTTGGATTGTGTAGATCATGGAAAACTATGGATTGCTCTTAAAGAAATGGGTGTTCTGCAACATGTGATTGTCCTGCATAACCTGTACTCAGAACAAGAGGCTAGCATCAGTACAAAATACAGAGAAACAGGATGGTTTCCAATTGGCAAGGGGGTCAGGCAAGGCTGCATCATATCATCCTATCTGTTTAACGTGTATGCTGAACATATCATACCTACAGCAGGATTAGACTTTGAGGAAGAAGGTGAGTAAATTAGAGGATGAAATATAAACAATTCACTATATGTAGATGACACCATAGTACTAGCAGAAAATAGCAACAAAACAATTACTGAAGTAAGTCAAGGAAGAAGGTGTAAAGTCAGATTTGCAGCTGAACATTAAGAAAACAAAAATAATGACCACAGACGATTTACATAACTTTAAAAACATTGTAATAGTTCAAGATTTTCCATACCTTGGCTCAGTCATTAATCAGAATAAAAACTACAGTCAAGAAATCAGAAGAGGACTAGGGCTTGGAAGGACAGCTATGAAGGGACTAGAAAAGATCCTGAAGTGTAAAGAAATAATTGAATACTGAAGTCAAGATCATCCATGCTTTGTTTCTATATATAGCTGTGAAAGCTGAACAGTGAATAAAGCTAATAGGAAAAAATCAGTACATTTGAAATGTGGTGCTGGAGAAGAAGGTAGAACTGTAGGATACATGGACTGCTAAAAAAGAGAAATAAATGTTTCCTAGATCAAATCAACCCTGAACTCACCCTAGAAGCTAAGGCCCCATACAGACAGGCCAAAATAAAGCTGTTTCGGGTCACTTTGAGGTATGCTGTTTAAATGATGCATGCATCCTAAGAGTCTGGAAGGACTCCTAAGGACTGGAGCGTGGCTTTGGCATGGCCTCCGGACTCTTAGGACACAGCATATCTCAAAGTGACCCGAAGCAGCTTTATTTTGGCCTGCCTGTATGGGACCTAAGACGACTAAACTGAGGCTGTTGTACTTTGGCCATATCATGAGAAGACATGACTCACTGGAAAAGGCAATGATACTTGATAAGGTAGAAGGCAATAAGAAAATAGGAAGACCACATTCCAGATGGATAGACTCAGTCAAGGGAGCCCCAGACCTGAGTCTGAAAAACCTGAATCTGATTATAGGGTGACTTGGAGGTCTCCCATTCATAGAATCACCATAAGTTGACGTCAACAACAAGCTAACAACAACGAGATGATGCTACTGTTAAGTGATTTGTTGTTGAGTGATGAAGCATGCCAAAAAAAATTACTCTTCAGTGGCTTCTCATCAGCACAGAGAGGTACCAAATGGAGTCCTGTAGGGTTTCTATCTTAGACTCAGTTTTGTATTCATGTTTTGAGGGAAACATGTTGTGGAAATGGTCATCAGATTTGGAGATGTGAGTAAACCAGGAAGTGTATTCTACTCTAGCTGAGAATAGATTTAGGACCTTATCGCACCTCTTAAATAACCCGGTGTAGTGAAAAGACAGATTGGCCTGTGATAGCACCAGCCAATCACAAGCCAGCTGATGTCCACCAATAGGATGCTGGCTGGGGAAGGTTGAAAATGCCGTGTGTGACAGTGGGAATCTTAGATAGGGTTTAGACTCCAGAGAGATAGGGTCATGCCAAGTCCAGAGAGAGACATGTTGTTTGAGAGTTCCGGGGGGGGGGGGGGGGGGGGGGGGGGGGGGGGGACTGAGGTTATAGTCCAGTGTGAGGGGCTTATAATTTAATAGATACTCCAGGTTAGGGAGTTATCTCGAGGAAATAACCTGCGGGTTATACTTTGCATGTGTGGCAGATTTATTATAGGGCTTAGGAAAGCTAAGCAAGAGAAGGGACAAGGTGAGTGTCCTTGAGAACCTGTAACATTGATACAATGTGGAGAGTTGAACATTTATAACAAAGGCCCGTTCCGGACGGGTGTATAGTACGTCCCCAGGACGTACTAGGGTTAGGAAGGGGTGTCGCTTCCTGACGCCCCTAACCCTAATACGTACTGGGTACGTACAAAATGGCGGTGCCCGTTCCACACAGGCACCGCCATCTTGACTTAGCAGACGCATAGCATCCACACACCACACACCGCGCCCTGGATGTGACGCCGCAAGTGCGCGACTAGCGCCTCGAGGCATCACATCCGGGGCGCAAAAAGAAGCGACATTTTGGCGCTTCTTTTTTGCGGCGCAAGGGAGCCTCGTGGTTTGGCCGCTGAGGCTCCCCCACACTGCAAATGGCGGCAGCGGCAGACCGCCGCTTTTAGGCGGCCTGTAACGCACCAAAGTTAACATCAAGGAAGTAATATTACCAGATGAACTAAGAAACACAAGGGCCTGAACCAATGTTTATTTAAAGCTGTTCAAGTAACGTCTGTTTAAAACAACTGTTTAATCAAGTTCAGATTTTAGTTTAATAAAAGCTTGTCTGTAATTTAAAATTACATCCACATTACCATCATTGTACACGTTTCTTTAAAAAAGGAGATCTTTTAAAGTGTCTAACTGAAGCCCACTACAGACTCGTGCTTTGTGCCTGGGGCCAATTTTAGGGCCCCATAGGGCTGGGCGTCCATATGTGGCAAGCCCTACAACCAATGCCCGTGCACCATCTTTCTATGTCCCCATCCACACAGTGCGCAGCATTGTGATGCAGGGGTGTCTGGGCGCCCAAATGGCACTCGCTGGAAGAGGCATCATTAGAAGCGTTTATGACACTTTTAAAAAGAAGCCGCTCTAGGCAGCCTCTTTTTAGGGAGCGCATCAGTGCCGCACCGTGCAGCTGGTGTGGCACCAATGAGGGATGGTATGGAGCCACCCATTTGTATCCCCCCTTAGTTTAGGGATAGCAGTGGGAAAGAGACCCAGGATGCTGTCATCCCAGAAGAAATAAAGTAGTTTAAATAGAAATGGGTGTCACACCCAGGTTACCTCTTCTGAGTTGAAGTCTAATTTGGGAGGCAGCTGGGTCCAATCACAGGGATGTTGCCACCAAAGCTGCCAGGAGAGTCCACCCTGGCTGCAGCCCAGGTCCCAGGCACACTTCTGCAGCCTTATTTCAAAACAAGGAGCTTTCCAACTGCAAAAAATGGCCACCAAAGTGTGCCACACTGGGCTGCAGCTGGGCTGGACTTGGCCAGCAGCTTCGGCAGCAAAATCCTTGCGATAGGACCTGGCTGCCTCCCAAATTAGACTTCAATTTGGAGGTGGTAAGACATGTTATTTAAGTGATGCAATAAGGTCCCTAGATTGGATTTGGGCCAATGGTACTACTTTACTCTTTTTTGGTCAGAGCTCAGCCAGAGTACTGTGCCTTTGGTACTTTTGTCACCTCATACTATGTTCTTTCAGTACAGTACTAGCCATGTCTCACACCATCCAGCCCGAAATATGCCCTTCTGTGAATTCCAGCACCATATCTGGGCCTTTTTTATTTAGTCCTGTGTAAGAACATGGTACCTTCTGAGATGCTACAGTTCTAGTTTTGCTGTATCAGCAGATGGCTGAAATAGATGACACTTTAGTTCTCTTCCAGCACTATAAGTCTATTATTTTCCAGAGTACTGCTTTATTTGTGCAGTTGCCTACTAGTAGTTTCAAATATTTTCCTTGACTCAGCTCTTCTATAGCCAACAATCTGCACTTCTTCTGCAACTGAGTAATAGTGGTGATATGGAAATGGGATCCCCTTACAGCTCACATATCAGCTGCAGTTGTGATTGTTGTGTGGAATGTGACTATAGAAGTCACAAGTGGCATCACTAGTATTTTCAAACAGTAACTGCTGGTGGCTTCCACGTCATTGGGGTGGGAGTCCATTCAGCTTTTAATATAAACTTTAAGAGAGTTCTCCAGAGTGCTAAATTTGGTTCCCAAAATAGACTTAGGGCTGATGCAGACTGGCACAATGCACCACATGGCAGGCAGCTTTGTGGTATTCTTGTGGTACAGCATTTATATGCCGCACACCACAGGAGCACAGAAAAGCTACAGCAATGATGAAAAAGCCAACTTTTTTCTGGTGCAAAAAGGAGTGGCATTTTGTTCCTCCTTTTTGCACTGGAAAAAAGCTTGAGTGGGGCCAGCTTTTTCAGGGGCAGCATCATGCCACCCCTTCAAGTCAGTCTGTTTCACCCCTTAGTAGCTTGGATAACAACTTTAAAGTTCAAATTAAAAACTGGAGCTGTTTCACTCCCTTTTTGAGATGGGAACTAACCAGCTACAACTGCCTTTCTTTTAATGAAAGAAATACTTATATTTATCAACTATGAAATAAGTCTAATTCAGTTAAGTAGAATTTACTGTCAGGATTGTAACCTGAAATGTGTGTGTGCGTGTGTGTGTGCATGTGCATGTATGTATGCATGCATGCATGCATGCATGCATATACGCATGTATGTTAAACCTGAGAAACACAATGCTAGACCTTGCATTTTATGAAATTCTGACCTTTTTTTTTCTCCATACTGGCTCACACATTCCATTCGCTGGTGCCCAAGCACATTTTATCTCTTTTATTTTGATTAAAAGTGTTGAATTCAGCTTTCTCCTGCAGCCAATGATTCCTTATGCAATCGTGACACTTGACAGGCACTAATAGTAGTGCAGTGTGTGTGTGTGTGTGTGTGTGTGTGTGTGTGTGTGTGTTCACTCATTCTCCCTTATTGGTTTGATTGATTTTGTCATCCAGAAAGGGCTTTGTAAAAGCCACCACATTTTAGATGTTTTCAGATCTCTTGAGTTTGAAGAATTGATTTGTGGTTGCTAGGAGTGGTAGAGTTTTGGTCACGATGGTTGACTGGAAGGGTGACAGGGGATTTGTCATGCTTCTCAGCATGCCAGCAGCTATTTCACAAATCTGAAATGTCACAGAAGGCACGAAGTCAACATATACACATTGGGCATGGCAAAACTCCAGCTGGAGCATGAAGGAATCCTCTCTCCATTCAAAAGAAACTGAGTACTTGCTCTGAAATATAACTGCTAAGTTTGCTGTTAACACATGGTCCCAAGAATTCAAAATGATAGCTTGCTTAATATTTGAGATGTATGTCTATAGAATTTTCATCTGTTTTCATTCAGACAAGTTGAGAGGAGAGAGGCAGAAAATGTATGGTGCATTGCATCCTTCCACACCTTGCTCTGTACATCTCATATTTATGCATCTATCTACACACATGGGCGGTTCAACTGTTTTTGATTCACTCTATTCCTCTCCCACTTGAATCATTATGCTTTCTCACATGCTATGTCCAAGGTCTCTGCTTCTTATTTATGACATATATTCCTTCTCCTCTTTCATACAGCAATGCAAAAGCCAAGTCTCCTGCAAAGTCATGACTTGTTATCATTGCACTTTCTGCTACTTATTTATCCATGCAAAGGCAACTGTGGAAGGCTAAGAGCTGTGTTGGCATTAATGATTAATCCTTAGTGCCTCATTAATACTTCTTAATCAAGCCCTCTACTTGGCTCTGGTCTGGCTGTACACAGCCAGCCCTCTGTATGTAACCTCTAAGTCACTGCCACTGACACTGTTGATATGCACTGAGTTTCATGGTTCCTTGGTATTCCCTATCCAAATGCAGTACTAACCTGTATGCCACACTGTGAACTTTATTGCATAGCATTATGATAACATTCCGGGAACCGAATGAGAACAAAACGCAGCAAAGTTTACTGCACGGTTTGGTTCCCATCGAGTTCCCATTCTGACCTCAAGTGTTCCAACAGCATTCCAGGGTGAAAACGATGAGAACAATTCTCGGACAGATGGAACGTTATCATACCAGAACATGAAAAGTTAGTGCAGTGATCCTATCCGTTCTGTCAGTCCTCGTGTCCTGATTGGCTGAGACAATTTCCTCTTCTGCAGTCCTAGAGTGTCCAACTGGAAGTTGTCTGAGGTAAAAAGATGATAGAGTGATGACATCATGGCATCGCACCCCAGCTAAAGAAATGTGCATGCGCCACAGCAGTACAATATGAGAATGCACTCAGCAAAAGCACCCATTCAAAGGGGGTGCTGTGCAATATAATATGTTCCCAATATGTTATTATCCTGTTATTACTTCTCTAATGTGATGAGTCGTTTCCAGATCGTTCTGCCACAGAATGTTTTCAGAACTCAATGGGAACATTATGTGTCTCATATACAGATGTGTGTAAAGCAGTGGAGTGGTTGAAGCATTGCTACCCCACAGGACCCGCTCCACTTTATAGACTAAATTCCCACTACTCCCTCAGGGTGAATAATTAGTGCTATAATATACTGTATTCTATTCTTTTACTTTATTTATACCCTATTTCTTCCCCAAAGCTGTCAGTTAGGACAGTTTGCAAGATAGAAAATAACATTGGTAAAAACACAAGTAGATAAAAGCATAGAAAAAAGTATGTTTATGTCATGCCATGAAGATTAATCATCTTAACAAGGTTGCCTACTGTGATGTCTCAAACTTAAATTTTATTTAATTTTATTTAATTAATTTATTATATATTAAGATAGGAGAGCCAGCATGGTGCAGTGGTTTGAACATTGAAATATGACTCTGAAGGTCAGGGTTCAGTTCTCCTCTTAGCCATGGAAATGCACTGGGTGACCTTAGGCGCACCACACTTTCAGCCCCAGAAAACCCCATGATAGGGTCACCTTAGGATCACTATAAGCTGGAAATTACTTGAAGGCACACAAAAATAACAATAATATTAATGAAATTTTGTTTATGTATGCACTTTATATTAGAGGTAATAAAGTAAGTAGCTCTTGGGAGGGGATGAGAGAATGAAATATTAAAAGTGAGTGGAAATTAGTGTAATGTCTGAGGGGATTTCAATAACTTTGGTGAATGAAATTTGGAATGAAGTTGATAGAGTAGTTAGGATAGTTAAAGAGAGGGCCGAAATCTGAATGAAGTGAGGAGTAGAATTAAGAGACTTGGTCTGTCAGATTTAGGAATTAATTAGTGGTGTTTAAGAGTCTGAATTAATTAGGAGTGGAATGTGAGAGAGAACGTGAGTTGTGTTCTAAATGTATGTACTCCTCAAAAAAGCATAACACAAGGTGCTATCCTATCCCCAAAGCTATTTATATTAAACTACTGGGAGAGATCATCCAGAGGGTTTGGGTGGGGTGCTATCAGTATGCTGATGACACTCAAATATATTTCTCCATGCCTTCAAATATAGCCTCAGCTAAGGATAGTGTGTCTCCTATGAATGAATGAATGAATGAATGAATGAATGAATGAAAAACAAATTGAAACTGAATCTGGATGAGACAGAGGTGCTGACTGTCAAAGGTCTTAACCTGGGTTTGAGGTGTGTCAGACAGTCCTGGATGGGGTTACACTCTCCCTGAAAGACTGTTTGCAGCTTGAGGGTGCTCTGGATCCATTGTTCCAAATGACAGTTAAGATAGTTGTGACAGCCATGAGTGCTTACTGTCAGCTTCAACTGTTACACCAGCTGCACCCCCACCTATCGCTGGATGACTTAAAGACGGTATTGTACATGCTGGTAACCTGAAGGCAAGGCTTTGACTGTATACTGAGCTATCTCTGTACCAAGTTAGGAAACTTCAGTTAGTTCAAAACATGGCAGCCAGACTGGTTACTGGTTTCTTCTGGCAAGCTTGACCCAGTGATTTTAAATTGTAAATTTTATTTAATGAATTTTAAATGTGGATTGTTTTAATATGCATGTGTCTTGCCTGTTCATTTAATTGATATGTGTTTTTAACTGATGTGTTTTTAACTTACGTTATGTATTGCTGGTCTGTTGTTATTTCCCACCTCAATCCATGGAGAGAGGTGGGTATGAAATTATTATTACTATTATTATTATTACATATACATATGTAAATACATATTTAGCAAAAAAAAAATCTGGTTATCTTTGGATCTTAAGATCCAAATGTCATTTATTGCATCCTTCACCAAATTCCAGTACTTACTTGCATGCTTTCATGACCACCAGCCATGGTAAAATGTTCCAGGTTCATCTTTATACTTCCAACAAATATTATTTTTATTTTTATATATTTTTGAAATCTTCTCTGGTGTCAGATACCATCAATAAAACATAACAGTTTTCTTTTAAATTTTGTGACACTGTATATTTTGAAATCCTTTCCTGTGATTTTTCCTATCTGCTTAGTTCCAATGGATAGCCCACATTTTTAGCCCAATTTATCATCTCTTCCTTAACTACTTCATCTTCCAACTCAATTGCTAACAAATTCTTATAAAATTTTTCAATTATTTTTGGGGTTTTTTTGTATTTTGTTAATATCCAGTTCTTTGTCCTCAAATCCAAACATCCTATTATCCATTTTGTAGCATTCCAGAATTTCTATATACGTAAACCAATTCATTTTATATTCTTCTTCTGCTAATTCCTCTTGAGATTGTATTTGTAGTTTACCATCTTGTTTCTTAAATATTGTTTTATAAGTTGACCAATCTTCATTTTATATAAAAAGAAGTGTTTTTAAACAATACACTTTTGTGTATTCTTACATATGTGTGAGAGATGGGAACTGACATTATCTTTAGTGAGAGTTCCTGTCTCCATTCTTTCCTCATGCTGCTGTATTTGACAAAAACATTAAGGGGTTAGTCCTGTATTTGATAACGATAGTCCGTGTGTTTATGTAGGACTTTTGAAATAAACTTTGGAAATTATGACCCTGGGGTGGTGGTGACGAGTTACTTTGGCATCACTTTGAGAATTAAGAAGAACTTAATGCTTAAAAATGATTTCTAGACTTGTAGCTGGTCTTCACTTATGCCCTGATTTTTTTTTTTTAACCAATATGGATAGGTGTTCATCTGTGAAAGGAAACAGGTGGCAAACTCTGGGTGTTTTTTTTTTCAGTAGTTGTCATACCTGTATCTAGAAGCACTGAACATGTCAGTAAACTCAGATTTAGGGAAGGAAGGCAAAATAAGGTATTTCCCTCACTTTCTTGTAGATGTTTATTTACATTGCATTTCCATAATTAGCCTGAAGGCAAATTAAAGGGAAGTGCCCTCAAGCACTGTCTGTTAAACATATCATCTAATCATCTGAGTAAATATGCCTATAATGAATGACCTTTATTGTTCCTCTTTGCCTCAACATCTATAAAGTATTTCAATCCCTTTAAGTAAATATATTATAGAGCAGGTTATTTGGTTATGTTTCACTTTATGTGAAGGCAAATGAAAAATTATCCCACCTTGGTGGTCTCCTCACTGCAAGATATAATATTTGCATTGACTTGCCACATCTGTGAACCACAAAAAAATGTGCATATGTCCATTCCATGGTGGTGATGGTTGGCATAGACAGACGGATGTTCCTCACAACTTAGGCTGTGACTCATATAGTTTAAACCCAACATAAACACCATGCCTCACCCTGTGGAGCTTTATTTTGAGAAAGGAATAGCTGAGAGCCTCATTGTGCTGGGCACAGAATATCTGTGGCTAGCCCATTCTTTACTTTCAGTTCAGTTGACATTTGTGACCATGTTGGATAGATAATTAGTGGTTTTGCTTTATGTGAATTATTTCCTTCCTACCTGGTTCCTCCTTTTCTAAGACAACCTCTTTCTGCCCTTTGCTAAGCTTTCAATCCCTACAATTACCTGTGCCAACAAGTTCTTTGTGTTGGGCTAGTTGCCATTTCTTTGGTGGGGGGACTTTTTTGAATATTTCTAAATAGCACCTCGACATGGCTGTCAAACTGAATCAAAACATCTAACTTAAAGCCGGTTCTAAAGAAATTGTATAACCTAGATCTGGCTTTTTTTTTCCAGAGGAAGCAGCTATACTGCCACTGCATAACATATCCTGAGCTTCCTACATAGTAACGCTTGGCTTTCGGTTCGTTGGGAGAAAGCTGCTTGCAGAAAAAAGAGCAGTTCAGCAAGCCAAGTGTAGTGTGGATATTGTTAGCATGAATATGAATCAACTTGTGGCATCAGAAGTGGGCATTTCCTTTTTTGCAGACTGAAAATGAGCAGAAACAGCTACATTGAGTACCAAAAATGGCTTGACTTTTTTGACTTATAAAATATTTCTGCTCTGTTTTAGCCTTGACTTTGTGACCAGAAAAAACATTACAGTATATTTGTTCAAGTGTGTTCTTTATGTGAAGATCATTGTCATCACAAAACAGCTCATTATTTAAAACTTTGGTTCACCTGGCAAGGTCGGAGCCTTTTCAATGGATCCAGGCAACATTCATCAAATGGAAGGATCACAGATGCTACATTTATGATGTGAAATAATCATTATGTAAACTGGCGGTGTGAATTTGACCTTGCCCATCAAGACAGGAGATCCTCATTCCCAAAGTAGCAATTGTTGCCCACTGCAAAATATATAAAAAGACTCCAAGGTCCCTTCAACATAATGTACTTTCATCTTTATTTCTTTTCATTAGTGGTAAAAGACAGTGTCAACCAAGGCATATTAGTAATACTGAAAATAAGGTCTGTGACAAAGTTATTTTTGACACTTATAGATAATTTTTTAAAAGCCAAGTCCTTTCAATTCCATTCTTATTTTCATCATTGTCACTATTTAAAACTATTTTATGTTTGTTGTTACCCGCCTCGATCCAATACAGAGAGAGGCGGGATACAAATAAATTATTATTAAGAAGTCATTTGTTTTTCTGATGGTGTGGTCTTGTGGGTAATGTGGAGTGCGAAATTATTTCTCTAAAGAAACTACAGATTCATTAATATATATTACAACAGATAAATGATTTTTGGAATCAATAATGTATTCATTTCAGCTGGAAGGAACAGATGCTAAATGTTTGTGCCACTGCTAGAAGGCTACAGTGGGCAGAGTACTTGCCAACTCATTCTGTCTGATGGGTGTTTGAAAAAGACACAGAGTAGCAGCAGAGCAGGCAGCCTGGCCACTGTGGCCATCTGTCAGAGAAGGAACAAGTACTCATATAGTTAGAAGTAATGTATATATTTTAGCACTTGAATGCCTGAGTAATCTACATATTTACTGACAGATAAATGGTGCAGTCTTGTGCACAAAGGAGAAGGTTTCATTGAAATCATCAGTGAGACTTACTTCTGGATAAGCACACGTATGATCCGGCTGCATGAAATTTAAGATCATTTCTCCCTAAAATAAATTTGTCTAAGCTTTTGATGTTTCACATCAGTGGGATTATGTCTCTGCACGTTTAGATTTGTTCCCAAAGAAAAAATACAATTAGAGGCCCAATGGTGGTGGTGGGTGATAATGATAATCTTAGATGATTTTTAAAAAAAAACAACAGAGATATCTCGAAAGTGCATTGGATGAATGAGTTTAGGATTAGAGCATCTGCAGACATTGACCAATAAGCCTTATTTATTTATTCACTCCATGCCAATACTATTTGAACTAAGGAGCCATTGGACAATTTTAATGACTTTAGGTACTAGCCAGATAAAATACCCAGCAGAAAGGGCAGCAATTGGCAGAGGGTTTGTGGGTAGAGGAATAAAGCCATATACAACTTCTAGCTCAGTCTGGGCAGCAAAGATAATGTGAAACTAACTAGCAGACTATCATGGTGGTAGAGATCAAATTGTTCCACAGTTTACAAAGACTTGGGCCACAATCATCCTGAAGCATCATCACTGTGTTCCACTCCCAGGCCAGAAACAATCTGATGCAGAATCTCTCAGATCATTAATACTCTGAATCATCCAAAGTGGTTGACTGGTAGTACATCTGGGGAAAACATACAAAAAGAGAATATATGTTTCCATGCATCAGCAGAGATACTGGCAAGGAATATAGGTTACAAATCAAGATTGATAGTCAGGAATCACCTAGGCGGGTTACACACTGCCATTTAGTACGTATTCTATACGTACTAGGGTTAGGAAGGGGCGGTGCTTCCGCACCCCCCTAACCCTAGTACGTATAGAATACGTACAAGATGGCGGCGCCCTATTCATACTGGCGCTGCCATCTTTATGTATCAGACGCTGTGCGTCCGGACGTCACGCAGGCGTCTATGACGTCGCGAGTCCGCCCCAGGCGCCTCGCGACGTCATAGAGGCACAAAAGAAGCTCCAAAATGGAGCTTCTTTTTGCTCCGCGCGGGAGCCGGCAGTGTGGCTGCTGCGGCTCCCTTACGGAGCAAATGGCGCCGGCGGGAGACCGCCTCAAAGCGGCGGTCTATAACCCGCTCTAGTTAAGCTAAATGAGTTCAGACTGCAGAGCGAATGAACTTCATCTCAGAGGCCGGTACAGACCGGCACTTTAGTGCGTGACGAGCAGCACTAGGGTTACAAAAGGAATCACACTAGTGCATGCTCGTCACGCACTAAACGCGGCGGCCCTTCCATACGGCCGCTGCCGTGTGAGACGTCATGGCCGCGCCGCCTCTAGATGGGCGGTGCGGACGTGACGCCCTCAATCCGCGGCAGGGCAGCTAGGGCACCCTTTCCCGGACCAGGAAGGAGCGTCCTTCCTGGTCTGCGGCGCCGCTTTGCTTCGCTGGGCGCAGCCTTCAGACGGCTGCGCCCAGCGAAGCAAGGGAGAAAGGGGCCAAGTGGCCCCTTTCTCCCCCTCCCCGCCGCCGTGGGGTGTCCTTGAGGCTTGAAGCCCCAAGGACACCCCTTTTCAGGCTGCGGGGAAGCGGCGTTTTGCTGCTTCCCTGCAGCCTGAAAAGCGGTGGATCGGGGCCTCAGCGGCTGCCGTTCTGGCAGCTCAGGCCCCGATCCGGCGGGGAAAGGGGCGGGTACAGCCCGCCTCAAAGAGGTGGTCTGTAACCCGCCAGAGTATGGAAAGAACTTGCTGACATACTCGAAGAAGCACTTGCCATCAGTTTTGAGAAATCTTGGATAATGGATGAAGTGCTAGAGGACTGGAGATGAGCCAACATTATCCCACTCTTCAAGAAAAGTTTTTTTTAAAAAAATTCAGGAAACTACAGGCCAGGTAGGCTGACCTCAATACCAGGACAAATATTAGAACTTATTATATAGGAATCTGTTTGCAAGTATCTTGATGGCAATGCAGTGATTTGTAGGAGCCAACATGGGTTTTGTCAAGACCAAATCCCACTAAACTAAACTTATGCCTTTTTTTTATTTGTCCACTAGTTTATTAGATGGTGGGAATGGTGGGGATGTCATTTATTTGGATTTCAGCCAAGCATTTGATAAGGTTCCACATGATATTTTGATTAGCAAACTGACTAAATATGAAAAAGATAAAAACACCATCACATGGAGACATAATTGGTTAGAAAGCCGTCCCCAATGAGTTGTCATCAGTGGCTGAGGTTCATATTGGAAGGAGGTTTCAAGTGGAGTGCTCTGAGGATTTGTCCTGGAGTCAATGCTCTTCAGTGATTTAGATGATGGGGTTGAGGACATATTTGAAGAGAGGAACAGAATTCAAAAGGACCTTGATAAATTAGAAATCTGGTCTGTAATTATGGTAATAAAATGAAATTCGACAGAAACAAATGCAAAACTACATAAAACCAAATGCACAGTTATAGGTATATGATGGGGGATACATAATTCAGCAGTACAATATGCAAAAAGTTCCTTTGGATTATTGTTGACCATAAATTGAGCATGATCCAGTAGTGTAATGCTGCAGCAAAGAAGGCAAATGCTATCAATGGTGTTTATCAGACGAGCTCTTAAAGAGGTACTATTCCAGTGTGACTGCTCTAGCTGCCTCCTGTTGCATGCTGGGATTGGCAGTTTTAAGGAGGGGTATTTAGAATTCTCAGGCAGAGAAGTTCAGCTCCTTAAAACTGCCAATCCCAGCATACAACAGGAGGCTGCTAGAGGAGTCACACTGGAATAGTACCTCTTTAAGAGCATAGTGTGATAAACATCTTAGTCTGCATTAACAGAGCCATAGTTTCCAAGTCAAGGGAAGTAAGTAGTGGGAAGTTCCACTATATTCTGCGCTGGTAGTCCTCGTGCATTCAGGTTTGGTTACCTCATTTTAAGAAGAATATAGATAAGTTGGAGTGAGTTTAGAGAATGGCAATGAGGCTGATAAGAGGTATGGAAAATAAAATATACAAGGGGAGGTTGAAGAAGCTGAACATGTTCAGCTTGGTAAAGGAAAGACTGAAGGGTGACATGACTGCACTCTTTAAATACCCCAAAAGCTGTCACAGAGAAGAAAGTGCAGGCTTGTTCACTGCTGCCTCAGAGGGTAGAACTAAGTTTAATGGTTTTAAATTAACAGGAGGGTAGATGTCTAATGAACATTAGAAAGAACTTATTGATACTAAGAGTGGTTCAGCTGTGGACCCAGTTGCTAGTGGTGGGTCTTCTTTTCTGGACATGTACAAAAAGAAGCTGGATAGCTATCTGCTGGGGGATGCTCTAGCTGGATATTCTGCACTGAGAAGGGGATTTGACTTTATGGTCCACAGGTCCCCTTCCAATTCTATGATTCTATTTTTTTAAAAACTTATTTATGCTGTGCAAAAATTAAACTGTCTACTAAGCAAACTGCTCGAACATGTTAAAATAAGCAGTTGTCCTCAGTGGCATTTTAAAGAGGTTTCTGTCTGTGCAGCATCATGGTGAGTCAAGGAAACAGTAGTGAAGTTCCCTTGGAAAATCTTTGCCAGTTCTCTCTGGAAAGAGTCTAGGGCTGAGGAATGTTTGGCTTTCTGGATATTTTTGGACTCCAGCTGCAGTCCAATCTAGCCAGCATAGCCAATGATTGAGGACCATAGCAACTTGGAGACTCGTGAGCAACTTTGTTGTTGTATGCCTTCAAGTTGCGTGGCAACTCTACAGTGAACCTATCACAGGGGTTCCTTGCCAAGATTTGTTCAGAGTGGGTTTGCCTATGCCTTCTTCTTCAGAGGCTAGAAGCAGTGGTAGAGTGAATATGCTGGAAGCATCTGGGAAGAACCCAACAGCCTGTAGGGGCATACAGGCCCTATTACTGTCTCCATTTAATCATTTCTGTTGTGTAGCTAAATCGTTGTAAATCTGCAAATGACAGTGATGAAAGCCCGCTTTCTGTATAGTCCTTTAAGTGCAGATGCTGCACTCTGCCTTCATCCTCCACAGTCAATCATGGCTGTTTTAATACACTAAGGAGGGGATCAGCCTTTCAGGCATGACTAAGGAAATCTATGTGAAAGCTTGTTTTTAAATGATAATGCCTATCTCTTCTGTGAATGATGCCAGAAATGAAAGCAATTTCCTCTTCTTTTTCTTTTCCAGTTGATTTTATAGGTGGATTTGACTCATATGGCTATCAGGGCCCACAGAAGACATCTCATTTACAGCTACAGCCCATGTATATGTGAGTATTAAACTTCTAAGGTACCCTATGCCAGAGGGAATATTAAAAGATTGTAAGAGCGAAAGGTGGCATCATTGGAAAAAGCCAGAGTTAATGAATGGCTTTCATTAAATGAACATTACTTTTCTATCTCCTCCCTACCAAATATATATGTTTATTTTAATGGCATTGCAAGGCAGGACTTAAGGACTGGATAGTGTGCTTAGCAACAACTGTTATCAGTGTCCCTTTCTACCTCATCATTCCATAGTGAGACCAAGACCTTGACTGAATCACCAGCCCTATCACCTACGATATTCAGGAAACCTTTAGATTCCCCAAGTATTCATGGGCAGAACATTTTAATTGGTTCCCCATCCCTGCAGGGAGAATCTACTACCACCAAACCAAACTTCACAAGAAAGGATTTGTTGAAACTCCCTTATAGTCCACCAACCCACCCAAAAAAGATCATTCTCCATTAGCTCTACAGCAAAATAAATAAATAAATAAAATAAAAAAAACCCAGATCCAGGATATGTCCTCATGTGGCCAACATTGTCCAGACATTGTGAAGTTAAGGTTGTCCAACCTCAGTGTAGAAGATATAAACCTTCAAAACAGGTGTTAGGCTGGATGGGTTTCCACATGAGGTACATGGAAGCGTGGATCATATGCTTATGGATAATAGCAGCTCCTCCCACCCACTCCTTCCCCCGATCTAGTTTGATTGAGTACCTGGGTGAACAAACCTGGGACAGATCCACTTATCCACCCAGATATCTGTAAGGCATACGAAGTCAGCCCCTTTATCTTTTATCAGGTCATGAATAACAATTGTTTTATTGTGAATGGGATTAAAGAGCAGCATGAATAGACCAGAGGGTGCAGTGGCTTTGGATCTTGAAGGAGGAGAATGGACTAAAACACAGAATAGATTTCAAATATCTAGCTAGCCTTTCCCTTACCTGACATGTTTAGCCCGGGCATCATGCCACACTCTGTTAGAGATTATACCAAGATGATATCCCATTCCTCTTACCTCCCATGGGATTTTCCTAAGCACATGTACAACAAAACAAATACAAAACAAGTAGCAGCTCTCCACCTAGCTCTTCTTTGAATAAAGCCAATTTCCCCCCTGTCCTTGTCTCTCAGCCAGAGACCCTGGAGGTGGACTCAACAGTTACCCCCCCCCCCCGCATGCGCTGTGTGGCGCTTTTCTACCACACCCTATCCTTCATCCAAGGTCTGTGTCCATTATCCATATGAGGAAGGATTGGTGCTCTTGCATCTCCCTGAAGTGGTGATCCAATGGGGTAACAACCCCAAAGGATGATTCACCAACTTTGGCTGGCACTGCTGGTGCCTCACCAACCAGGAAAATGAAGGCAGGGAGGAAATAGCTGGCTGTGATCAGCAATCAGTCTTGGTCTTCCACCAGCTAACACAGGTCCTGATCCTGTGGGGAAGCCCACCTCTAAAGGAGTAGGGATAGTAAAGGCAAAGGTGAAACAAGCATTATCCTCTTTTATTCCTGCTAGTCAAGGTGCAGCATCCACTACTGGTATGTTCCTTGCTAGAGTTGCCAGTGACTGGCAATTGTTACTAAGCTAGTTGACTTTAAGTGCAGTGAATGGAAATGTGCTTCAGCTATGATAAAGTGAAAATAAATAATCTTTGCCTTTAGATAACTATGCAGTCTTAACAATGCAGACTACAAGCTTCTGAGTAGTCATCCTGATCTGGAAATTAATTGTGGAGGCTCTGACATGTGAATGAAGTTTCCTCCTGAACTCGGCATGTCCATTAGTGATGGTAGTATCAACACATAAACATTCCTCCCTAAATGTAAATGGGGAAGATTGTGTGTTAAAGACCCTAGTCCTAATTGGAATATTAAATTGGCCTTATTGTAATCGATAGCAATAGGACAAACCATCAATCAGCCATAGCAGAGGCTTTGCATGTAGAAGGTCTCAGGTGTAGCCCCAGAAATCTCAAGGTAAAGTCTTAAGACTCTGAGGAGTTACCAGTCAGTGCAGACTAAACTGGACTGGATGTACCAATGACTTTTTTGGTGTAAGGCTGCTTCCTAGAAAATTACTGTACTCATTTGTGCTTAGTATATTATGTATGATTATATTAAGCACAAATGAGTAGTTTTCTAGGTATGTTTGATTCCTAGCTCCACCATGAAACCCACTGGGTGACCTTGGGCAAGCACATGATCTCATGCTCAGGTGAAGGCAATACTAAACTTCCTCTCAACAAACCTTGTCAAGAAACCTTCATGATACATTCACCTTAGCATCATCATAAGTCAGAAACAACTTGAAGGCAAACAGCAACAACAAAGAATATGTATTTTTTTGCTTTATTTTTAAAATGCATCTTGATGTTCTCATCAGATGATAACCTATGACAACTAGCAATACCTGAACAGATGAAACCAAATTCACATTTTTCAGGAAAACATCCATATCTTACAGGGAATGCCCAATTAAATCCTTTAAAAATACAAATGCTAAATATAATTTCATTTACATCATATGGGTCATGTTTTACAAGCAGAAAATTTTATATTTTGAACTTTCTACCATATGGCTTGGCACAAATACACAGAGTGGTTCCATGCCATTTCCCGCAGTTCCCAAGAATATGCAGCACTAAAACAGACATTCCATGAGATTGGACTAGCCACATGATGAAATGCTTTCAAGTGTTGATGCAGGCAAAATATATTGTCTAGCAGTTTCTGTGTTGATGACCATGTATTTGAATCAGCCTTAACTTACCTTAGGGTGGAAAGCACAAATAGTAATAAGTGATTCTAGGATTACGGCTCAGCTTCAGGATGTCTATGCAATGCAAGCAGCTCAAAATGTAGTTTCTCACCTGCTTGTGCCCCAAGAAACATTTTTTTTCACTTTTGTCAGAGTGTTGTACACTTACAAGATGTTATTTCTTCCAGTCACTCTTTGTGGCTCCTAGGTACTTAGGGCAATTCTAATCCCATTTCTTTCTTTATATCGTATACTTTGCCATCAACATATGGAACCTTCTGGCTGAGATATTATCCCATTCTTTTTATGTTCTTTGCTTTGAAAGTAGCTGATTGCATTTATGGTACTGAGCTTACTGGGGGGAACACTGAAGCTGTAGGGCAAAAGAAATCAACATAAATTTTTAAGCTTACAGCTGAGAACAAGGAAGTATGAGTAGAACATTTAAATCCCTGTGACCTTTTTGCTTTTGTTCTGCTCCTCTGCTGTTTTCTTATGAACTTGTAGGAGATTGCAGCATGTACAGAAGACAATAAAACTGCTCTGTTGCTTTATATTCCCAGTAATGCAGCAAAATCCACTGTCATATACTAAACTCTTGAGAGCTGATTTACACTGAGAAAAAGCAGATTGTATAACCACCTCCATATTGTACTTTACTGTGTAGGTGGAGGAATTGCACAGCTGAACAGTCATCTGTGTCCAAAGCAGGCAAACAAACATGGAAAGCTAGCATGTGATGAGTGAGAAAGCTTTAACTTCCATCGGTGACATGCTTGTTTGCTTTGTGTGGCATTTTTCCATATGAAAAAGATATATTGACATTCTCACCCTCACCTTCTGATCCAGTGATATTTTTGAAGTATACTTTCAGGATGTTGGTTACCTGACCATTCAGAAGGTATACACCATGTGTACATCAAGTAGACTTTCACACTAGAGGTTTTTGGAACAGAGTTCTATATAGCTTGTATATTTGTCCTTGCTTGTATTTTACTGGCTGTGTCAGTATGTCTCGTTCCATCAACTTCCAACATGAAGGACCTTTCTCACAAACAAGCTGAGGGAGAAAATACACAGTACTTGGCACTTCAGTCAGGAATTAATCAGGAGTTAGGATCAGGGAGGAAAGATAGCATGTTTCCTATGTTCTACACCTTTTTGTGCTTTTGGGTAGGCAATCTGTGCTGACCTTGTACATTCCTCCTGCCTGCTGGGAGGGCTACAGGGGACTATGGGGTAACACATAGTCTTCCTTCCAGTCTAGAGATTGATGAGTACAGTTAGTTTTACAAGCCACCAAATGCCTGCCTTTGACGTTACAAAGCACCATAGGACTCCCCTGTTTTTTGTCCTGTGCCAATTTTGTGTTAATAGGAGAGGAGAAATTGGGTGAGGGGTGGGTTTCTCTGGAGTGCAAGATTACATGGATTTTTCTAGGCATATTATTGTGAAGGACTTGTATTCTGAGGATACTGTACAAGTTGCCAGGTTGAGCAAAAATTTGTATCTGCCAATGCATGATAAATTTGTACCTGCAAATGCATGATAAACTAACAGCGCTTATGCCCATTACATTTGGTCCATGGAATTCAGCTGTGATGGTATCACCCATTTCAATCAAGTCTCACAGTGATAGTTTTTGGCATGTCAACAAGAAAGCAAAAATACAGAATTGCTAGTGCCAAATGTAATGCAACCTCAGCTATAACTGCAATATTGGTTTATGAAAAATAAAGTCCTACAATATTTGAACTGTGGGATAATCAAATGCACTGAATGATCAGAGTTTTCCCTCAAGTCTAGGAATTTATTTAAAGGTCACACATATGTGGACATTCAAACTTTAAAGAGTCCATCTTCTTACATAAATTAATTTTTGCAAGGAAAGAGACAAAAAGAACCAGAGAAATTTGTGATGACAGTAGTTGCCTAATGTATTGGAAAAATTGCACAAGAACAGTTCATCAGTATAGAAGAATTTTTCTGTCATTCTTTGAGGTCTTTCAGCCATGATGTGATCTATCATTTGCATTGTCTGGCAGCCTAGTTGCAGGCTATTTGCTTTATGAAGGGGAATCCTTGAGACTAGCATTAGACTAGAGTTCAGAAATTTTATCTTTTAAACTACTGTTCCCAGAATGCACCAGTATAGCTACTTGCTAATTAGCTTACTTGCTGTTCACCGCTATGATCTTTGGAATAGCGGTATATAAATAAAACAAATTATTATTATTAATTATTATATTCTAGGAGTTAAATTCCAAAAAGGAATATTTTTCCAAGTTCTATTTTAGATCCTATGGAAATAATTCAGATTGATTCATAGGAGAAGTGTTGTATTTCTGAGCCAGCTGCATAGCAACTTCACTCACTTGTTGGTCTTCTTCCATGGATGTCAGAGGAGAAATGCTAGAATGCTACACTGTTTATTCATAACCTTTGTGCCCCTAAGAGTCAGAAAATATAACAGCATTTAGCTTCATAGCCTTGCCCTAGAGTTGTGTTTTACAAACAAGATATTGACAAGTTTGCCTGATCCAGGTATCCTTTCACAGGGCCTGGATGACATGGGTGAATCAAAGACATATTCTACTGTCGTGCTCTGTTTATTGCCCCATGAGGCAAGAAGTGAGCAGAGAGGGTGACTCTTTCCCCTTTGTCTTCCTCAAATCCTTTATAGATACTTGAGGTTGTCAGTCTTTCCCAACCCCAAACACTTGTTACGGAGGACTGTACAGGGGAAAGAGGGATCCAGGCCAGGTGAATTTTCCCCAGTCCTTTGACCTGTGACTGGATTAATATCACTGCCATAATAATCTTGACAACTGTTCTCTGAACATGACCATAGTGGGAAACATGCATTCTTGGGGCTACATGCATCTTTCAAGGTTGTTTTGTGGCTTCCAACATACCTCAAAGGAGATTATAGCATGGCCATTTTTGCCCTGGCCATGCATGGGATGACATCAGGGCAGAATGGGAAAAAATGGGTGTTATCACACAGAAAATTGCTGCTGTGCTGCTGCCCGACCATCATCTGTCCCCCAATTTTGTGCTGGTCAATTTTGGTGGTACAGAAGATTTCTGTACCACCAAAATCAGTAGGCAGAGCACCCGGGAGACAGGTGATGGTTGGGTGGCAACACAGCAGATATTTTCTGTGTGATAAGACCTGTTTTTCCCCATTCCATCCCAATCCTGTCCCGTGCATAGCCAGGGTAAAAACGGCTGTACAATAATCTCCCAAGACTTCACTAAACTCCCTTTTTTTCGGGGCTAGGGGAGTGAATTGCCTCTTTTGGGAGCCTCTCCTGCACTCTTTGACATTAAAAAGTACAATCCTATAAAAATATATAATTTAGCCACTTCTTTTTTTAACATGGTTGTTAGACTGTGTGGCCCCTAGAAGGTCCCAGGTCAGAAGATCAGCCTGTGGAGCCACTGACATTGTGAACCCCTAGTGTAGTTTAGCACTTTGTTCAAGAAAACAGATAATTCAAGATAATTCTTTTGTAAAAACCAACTAGCCTATAGGTTCAACCTTAAAGAACCTATTGACTCCTGCAGCTAACCTAGAATTGTTTTGGAAGTGTGCATCTTCTAAGGCCCTAACAATCTCTACATAGTATATTGTAAAAGGAGAAGAATGCTAGTCTTTGAACCTTTCCATCACCCTTTACACATGGAGCCTGACTTCTGAACATGATAATTTCTTCCATCCTTAGAAAATAATAATAATAATAATAATAATAATAATAATAATAATAATAATTTCTATCTTTCCGCCTCTCCTGATGGATCGAAATGGAATCACAACAAGGTTAAAATTACAGCACCATTAAAACCACAGTAAATAAATAAATAAATAAAAACATAAGAATCTAAAAACAGTAACATCAATCAATCAAGGGGTCAGCTGGTCTCGTTCCATACTAGTGATCTTCATAGAAGCTCTCATCAATTTCACATCCTAATTTTCCAGGTTTGAAGCTGCCCTTGACAGAAGAAGTTTCCTCCTTCAGAAAGATTTCCTCCACATGTAGGGAGAAATGGAAGCATAATGAAGGGGAAGAAACTATCTCACTCTTGTGCATTTACTGTACAGAGAATTGTAAGCCTTATAAATGTCTGAATCTAATATAAACTTGGTTATAAATGCATTTTTGTACTCTATTCTAACATAAACTTAAATGTTGCACCACTTGTTTGAAGATTTTGGAAAAGTATATTTAACCAAAGTCCAACAGTATGAAACAGACTTGTGAAATATCTTTTTCTCTTTTTAACCCCACCCCCACCCCCACCCCCACCCTTTTAGGTCAAAATAGAAACAAAGAAGTCTGGAGTTGGACTGAAAGACCAATCAAAGATTGGATTCTGACATGACCTCCTATGGATTCTAAAAGACCTCTATTATAACCTATAATAGAACAGGAATACTCAGAGACGGGGGCCTTGGTTTCTAATAAATATGGACAACATTGCACAAGATCTCTTCTCTCCCAGCTTGGATTTTCCAAATTCATATACAGACGATTCAAAAGGAGAAGCAGTGGCACCATCTTCTGGCCACTGTCTACCTTCTTCCCCCCATCTACTTCTGCCTCTCAGTTATAAAATTGTCTCAATCATTTTGGTTCTTATGGGGGATCTTTTGTACTCTGTCCGGACCTGTTTTCTCAGTCAATAACTACTAAACATACTGTGATGACCTGGAAAGAGAAGTCAATAGACAGCAAGTTGTTTGCCCTAAAGGCTGTATAATACATACTTGCCTTAACCCATCCTAAGTTGCACATCAGAGAAATTCGGTGTGGGCTTTCTGAAATAACTTCCTTTAGGCTCAACCATGCTGTTCATTAATTGTAAAACATTTCTACGGCTGTGTCAAGTGATAGACTGCTCCCCAGCAGTACCAAAGTTCGCTGTATAAAAAACATATCTGATGCCAGAGGAAAAAATGCTTTGCTGTGAAGTCTCCAGAACACATCTAAATTATTTCTGAAAGAAATGGATCAGTAAAGAGTTGGAAATGCCAGGAAAATGAACTCTTATGAAATTAATAACTATAAAGAAGCAGCAAAAACAGTGCTCCTTAACCCCACTGTTTGTATTTGTGCACTATAGGTGCTTTTATAAATGACTCTATGTCTTTTACTGATGACTAAGACATCTGCATATTTCTATCAACAGAGGCCAACTGAATATGTATTCACTATGTTTACTCTTTTATAACTAATTCCAGTTGAGAATCCTATGTAAGTGAGCTTTTTTTAAAAAAATGAAAAACTGCAGCATATAAAACCTTTCTTTCTGGATTTTGTTCTATTTTTAGTTGGGGTGGGAGTAGTTGCATTGGTGACATTTTTGAAGATCTTTTTTGTGGTTGGGGGATCTGTTGTGTGTTAGAGTGTGTATCTTATCTTCCTGTATTATTGTGGCTCAAAAAAAATCCTGTGCTGTTATGTAGTTGGCAAGAAGATGCCTTTGGAAACTTTACTAGTAAGTCAATGTCTTTATGAAATACTCTTGACTCCTAGAAGCGTCTGTTTGTTCTGAATTTGAGCTGTATATTCAGTCACGTCAGTGGCTTTTCATTAGAAAGGAATATTTTGCTCAGGCTTTTTTAGAACTTGAATTGCCCTAATTTCTTTATTTAAACCTTTCAGATACATCAGCCTCAGGCACTTGTTGGGCAAAGTTTCTTCTTGGCAGGGACAGATTGTCTGCCAAGTATTTGTCAAGCAACTTTTTTGTACACTTGCCCATCTTTTCAGTTCTTTGTGGCCTATAAAATCTATACTCCTCCATAACAATTCTCACCATGTGTCCCTACATAAATCATTCTGTTCAGCTCTCCTTCCACCACCCTACTCTTTGATGTCTTGCATGGATGTAATATGTCACAAAGAATAAATCTGATCACAACAGAACAGAAGTTCATTAGAAAAACAAAAATGCATATTCCAGTTCAAGTAACATTGGTCCAGTGGTGTGCATGGAAGTGGGTGTATCTATAATAATGATAACATTCACGTTGTACAGTGGTCAGAACATATAAATTCCAAAACTGTAAATCCTGTGAGATCAACTGTCAGAACCTTAAGTATTTGCCTCATTGTAACTACACTAGTGCTGGCATGGCATCATCATTAATGATGTCACATTGGTGTAGCTTTTGAGGATGCTCCATTATCTTGCTTCTTTGCTGAATCACCATTTTAGGCCAGGACCAAAAGACACTACTTCTATAAACCGTCAGTTAACTACTAGTGCCATTTGTCTGGAATATGTTGCATGAAAACAGTGTCCTTAACCTTATTTCTTACACTGGCTGTTTTAAAATTGTTGGCCTTTACATATCTCAGACTTCTGGACTGTTGAAAGGTGATAGTAGAGTTTCTGGAGGAGCCATTGTTTGATCTATATAGTGGTTCACCCTTACTAAACACTTTCAAAGAAATAACTATGCCTATTTCTCTTACTCATAGAATCATATACACAGAAATTATAACAGCTTGCTTTCCATCTTTATTAGCAAACGTGAGGCTCGTGATTCAGTTTAGAATAATTCAGTATGAGCTGACTAACCTGTGGCATTTCATCAGCCCATGCTTTGCTCCTTCTTGAATGAGCATGTCATTCTGCTACCTCTGTACAGTATCTCATAACTGGAGTGATATCCATTAGGAAAGAACTATCATATTGCTGCTGCTGGAAATCATAAAAGGGATCTTTCCTAGAATGTATCATATTTGCCACAAATATCCTGCTCTGTTTGTGTGTGTGTGTGTGTATGTTTGGGAGGGTAGGGGAATTCTAGGCAGTATAGGACCAAACTAAATGAGAAACAGAAATTACAATCCTTTCTTATTAGTTTTGTGCCCATTCATCAGTATTGCCAGATAAGTGAGAATATTTATAAACATCTAGGAAACAAGGACTTCCATCAATGGTATGGGACCCTTTGCTGACTTACAGCCAAATGTTCCAGGCTTACTTAACCAGGACTACCATTCAGTACCACCTGTTTTTCTGTAGCACAGAAGCTTCCCTTGTTATGGCTAGAAGTCTTTTAAAAAAGCATGAGTACGAAAATGAAGGTGAGAAAGACAACAAGTCCCTTTACTTGAAGTGGCTTGCAGCACATGTTTAAAGACAAACATGTCTAATTTGGCCTAATCTTTGTGTGGACTTCATCAAATGCATCATGTTCAACTTTAAGATGCCACCAGACTATTCATTTGTGAATGTTTCTGCATCCAGGATAGATTTCTATTGCAAGAGGGATAGAGTATCAGTTCTTTCTCTCAGTTTGCCTAGATGTGAAATGAAAATTCCTCATTTTTCACTTTGAGGTGGGATTTTGAAACCCTCCAGATGTCATTGAACTACAGATCCCAGCAGCCCTACCAGAACAGCCAATGGTGATTAATGCTGAGAATTTTCATTTAACATCTGCAGAACCACATGATTCCCGCCCTTCTCTGAATGGCACTAGTGGGAAAATAAAATTGAAGGATTTGAATTAGTCAAAGAAATCAGAGAAGGGAGAACTCTGTCCACTCTCAAACCAGGAGCCCATTTACACTACACAATTATAACATTACTATGCTACTTTAACTACTGTGTTTTCATCCTATGGATTCCAGGAAACTGCAGTTTAGGGAAGGGTAGTTAGAATTCCCTACCAGCGAGATCTAGTGCCTCACCAAACTACAAACCTTAGGGTTCCATAGTATGGAACTGTAGCAGTTAAATTGGGATAGTAGCACTGTAGTTGTGTGGTGTGGACAGGCCTCAGGTTAGACAAAAGAAATATCTTTGGGATTACTGCTGCCTAAAGTGAGACGAGAAAGTCACACTATTACAAATTTGCTCGAAATGAAATGGCTTATAGTGTTGCTGTGACCAAAAGAGGAGAGAAATGCAGGGGTCCATTACATTATTTCCTCCTTTGTTACAAGAGTGCTGGATAATCATAAAACCTGTGAACATTAAAACATTATGATAAGAACTCTATATGGATAATGTGGCAACACTGCCATGTATACAGAAATAATACATATACATTTAATATTAGGTCTTCATACATGCTTGGATTGCAGCTAAATTACTACCACCAAAATAATTTCAGGACTGTCAACTGCTACAGAGAATAAATTAATGGACACATCTGCTATGGAAAGAATTTTAGAGCACAGTAGTGTGAGAATATCTGAAATACTGTTGTTGAATTGTACAGCTGTATCCTCCTCAAAATCCAGTGAAGAATGTTATTTTTCTAGGCTGGGCTTTTTTGTTGTTATTATAATTCCAAATATTCAGAAGACAAGTGTTAACAATTCAAATGTCTCTTTTTGTTATAGTCATTTGTTAATTCTGAATGTATTTTTAACAGAAGGTGGTTTTTTTTGACTAACTAGTGTAATTTGCATTTTAAAAAATAAATGGGGAAAATACAAGTTTCCAAGTTTTAATGACCCCCTCCTGTTTTTCACACATTTCCTAGACACAATTCTCAGAAGAGCAAAAATACCACACACACACACACAGGAACAAGCCTATTATATTTACATGAAGGCAATTTTGAGCCAAGCTCCACATGGATGTGTCAGCACAGAACAGAAATTGCCAGGTCATGACATCATTTTAACTCTGTCATAGGTAACGTGGTATTTTCATTATCTACTGACACTAAAAGGCTTCTTTCACCAGGCTGACTGTAATAGACTCACTGCCATTTAAAATATGCCTCTTTTTTGTTTTGTTCTCTCACCTGTGAAGTTAAACCTCTGATAGCTTTCCAGTAACCAGTCTCAATGGCTGAGATCCTATTATAGCACTGGTGGAGAATCCATACCCTGGAAGGCAAAGGCTGCTCCTTTCCCTAGTTGTGCCATGTAAGCAGGATGGCTTATGGGTGCATCCCTGCAGCCAATCCTTACTTAGGTCATAGGTTTACATAGATTACATAGGTCATAGCTCCATGGAAAAAAGCTTGCATGCCTTTTCAATCATGCCCAGGGCCACACACATAGCAAAAAGTTTTTATTCTAAGTTTAGAGAGTCATCCAGTAGGAAATTGAACAATGCACAAATGAAAGTATCTGTCAGATGAACTTCTCTGTTTCACAGGTAAGTGACCTCAGGATAAGGTCCTTGGTAGAACCGTGGTAAGTAATTACAGGATGAGGAGCCTGGGAAAGAATAAATTGGGAGATTTGGAGGCTGTGCAGACCAGCTCTAAGGGGCAGCCTGCAGCCACCTCCAACTGCACCAGATCAGGGCCGTGGCAACCACATGCCACAGTCTCGATCTGGCCTTTCCAGGGTGCAAAAAGGAGCCACAAAAAAAAGCTCCTTTTTACGCCCTGGAAAGGTTGTGATTGCTGCGGCGCCGTGGTTTTAAGGCTCTCCTTTGGTGCTGCATTGTGTAAATGCAGGGCCAGAGGAGTGCCATTTTGCTGTGTGTTGTGTGGAGTGACGTGCGGCAACAGCATGGGAGCGGAGTCGGGGCATGTGTCGTATGAATGCCATGCCCCGACTCTACCCCCAGGCAGCCCCTTAGAGTCCCAAGGAACAAGCAAAACACAAATAAACCAATGAAGAGAAAGTATTTAAAGGATGAAAAATGCTGCTTCTCATCTCCCACCCCAGGCCTCTTTTTACCAACACAGAAGTTAGGATCATCCAAGCCATAGTATTTCTCATCACCATTTACAGATGCAAGAGCTGGACAGTAAAGAAAATGGATAGAAAGAAAATCAATTCATTTGAGATACAGTGCTGAAGAAAAATGCTAAGGACTCTGTGGGCAGTCAAAAAGACAAATAAATGGGTTCTAGAACAGATCAAGCCAGAACTCTCCCTTGAAGCCAAGATGACTAAGTTGTGGCTATCGTACTTCAGCCACATAATGAGAAAGCACGACTCATTAAAAAAGACAATAAAGCTGGGGAAGGTGGAGGGAAGTAGAAAGAGAGGAAGACCACTGCCAGATGGATCAAGGAGACCACAGCCCTGAGCTTGCAGGACCTAAGCAAAGTGGTTGAGAAGTGAGGATATTGGAAATGTCTCATCCATAGGGTCACCATGAGTCACAGTCAACTGAAAGGCAATTGACAACAAACAAAACTTGCCTGGCTTTGGAGCTTATTGTTCCACTTAAATAGCCTGGCTTACCTCATCCGAATTCAAGCATAAATTGGGAAGCAACCAGGTCCTACCACAAGGATTTTGCTACTGAAGCCACCAGGTGAGTACTGGCAAGCTTATTTCAAAGCTGGGAGCTTTCCAACTTGGAAAAATGGTCACCAGAGCTCACCTGGGACCCGGGCTGCAACCTGATTTAGGCTTGAATTCGAATGAGGTAAGCCAGGTTATTTAAGCAGAACTATAAGCTCCTTTGTCTCCCAGCACCTTCTGGGCTTACAGCTCTCTTGTGTATATCCTCTCCACCCAGGCAGCCAAGACAAGCTGTTACACAAGTCCTTGATCACTGTCCATTCCCTTGCATCTCAAGTCCAAAGAAGAAGTGTAACCCCTCTGCAGTCCTTCAGCTGTCTTGCCTCTTTTACCTTCCAGATCCTCCCCTTACTCAATGATCCTTTGTTGGCCTATTTGCCTGCCCAACTGCAAAAGCTTTAACTGAGGCCAGCAGCTGGTTCTCCTTTCCTGAACCTGGGAAGCTGAGAATAGGCACCTCTAGTGAACCAGCATGGTGTAGTAGTTTGACTGCTGCAGTATGACTCTGGAGACCAGGCTTCAAATCCCAGCTCAGCCAGGATTCAAATCCCATCTCACCCAGCTTGGACACTGTGTGATCTTGGGCAAGTCACATTCTCTCAGTCTCAGAGGATAGCAGTGGCTTACCTCCTCTGAAGAAACTTGCCAAGAAAACCCTGCCTTAGGGTTGCGATAAGTGAGAAATGACTTGATGGCACACAACAACAATCAGTACAGCAGGAAAGTTATAAGTATGCCCTTATTTCCATCTATAAAACATAAGTGACGTGTTACACTTGAAGCACACAACAACAACAAGAACATACAGGGCATGCCTGCACAACAGGTCTCTTCCCTCTGCATATCCTGACCGCAGTCATTCAGTACCTTTTCCCAGCAATTCCATAAAAGTTTACAGTGATTCCTAAAGTATGTGGTGGAAGTGACAAAGTAAGCTAAGCACTGACTTTCTCCTGTGACTGCTTCAGACTGAACTTCAATGGGATTTTCACATACTGTTGACTTACAAATATGGAACAACTATGTCATATTAAAGACTTCAGAGAAAGGTTTTATATGCCTTCACCAGTCCTCCATAAAGGATATTTTTCTAATGGCTGGTGGTTTTGATGTTATTGGGACAGTGAATTTGCTTTGGGTTTCAGGCCAAATTTTTAAAGCGCTATCTGCTGAACAGCTTAGATACGTCCATTAAGTTTCTGAGTAAAACCTGGAATGGATTCATTGCCTTTTTACATGGGAGATACTTAGTCACCAAGTCATAACATTAATTTGTATTTCAGCACGTAAAAATGGGAAAATTGCATGTAAACATTCCCATAGCCATTATACTTAAATGATTGTTTATACACAGGACCTTTGAGACTGCAAGGAGAGCTCTTGAAAGATGTATTGTGATGACTGAAACCTCAAATTTAGAGTCAACATGTAGACATTACTGTGGTAATTATCTGCATCATAATATTTGTATCATATGGTTTCAAATGAACAAAAGCGGGAAATAAAATGATGCAACCAAAGTAAAATTGCCATTATTGGTAGTATTTTGCCAACCTTCATAATAGCTCCAGGTAAGAAGAAGGAAAATCAACATTATAAATGTTTTTAAGTTAGTATTTGTGAACATTCTGGGAACATGTGATCTACATTTGAAAATATTAACATCCTAAAACCTCCAATATATCCAATCAGATCTACAGCGCTGTGTAAATGAGGCATAATAATAATAATAATAATAATAATAATAATAATAATAATAATAATAATAATAATAATAATAATATCTCACCACTAAATCCCCTATTTCTAAATTTTCCCTTGGGCTTTAATAGTTTAATTAAAATGATATAAAATTATTCTAAATATTAATCTCTACAATAGAGCTAATCTCCAGCCTAGGTACTCCCACCAGCAATGCTGATATAGAATTCAAAAAACAAAATTAATTGTAAATGAAAAATTTATAGTTTAATGCACTGTGGAATTTGTCAATGTAACAATGAAGCCTCTAGTGACAATGAAGACTCTAGATTGGCTAAACTGGTTTGATGTCTTGGAATTTTATGACTAACTCAGTCTCCATAGCTTGTAATTGTTCATGCTGCATTCTTGACATATGCCACGATTCATGACTTCTGAGGGGTCAATAAACCATTTCTTTTGCCACAGCAGGGGTTTCAAAGATAGGGGAGTTATCAAGCACACTAGAGGCTACATGGCTGGTGGAACATTCATCTATTCTGAACATTTCTAAAGCAGTGGCCACCAAGGACTGCTACCCACAAATTTTTAATGTTGCTGTTGTTGCTGGTGCTGCTTTTGTTTACCAATCTCTCCCTGTAGACGGAGGCAGAGCACAACAAGAAATAGCACAACACACAATGTGCATTAAAAGGTTATATAATCCAATATATTTTAAAATCCATGGATAAATATTTTTAAATGATAATTTAAAAATAACCTGCCTGAAGAGACTGTTCTTTACTTCTGATTTAAATACAGTGTCTTGAGCTGACTAGTGTCTTCCAGAAGGTCATTCCACAATCCAGAGGTAGCTGAATAAAATGTCTTCTGGATAACAGCCTAGTTTTGGCTTAAGGATGTACATATCTTCCAGAGGATATGAGTATGTGGAGATGGTTATATAGGAAGAGGTGATCCCATAGGTAACCTTGACCCAAACCATGTAGTGCATTAAAGGTAATAACCAATACCTGGTACTTCACCTGGAAACTAACTGGCATTTAGTGGAGTGAGTTTAATATTGGTGCAATACAGTCACTCCTAGATGCATCACTAACCAATCTGGCTGCTGTGCTGTGGTTGAATTCCAAACTTGGTACAGAGACCACTGGACTGAACCCTAAGAAAACAATAGAAAAGAGGAAGATGATGTGGAGTCAAGGAAGAGCATTCTCTAATTTTCTGTGGGGTCAGGGGATTTGTGAGACACAATGAAGCAGAGCAAGGGAAGGACTATCTCTCTTGTTGGTGGAGCTTTCCTCTTTCCAGAAACATATGCAATTTTCTGTCTCTGGATAAATGTGGGAAAACTTGTCAGTCAGGGTCTTCCTATTGGCTTTTGAGTGGGGCAGGAGGAGTGGAAGCAGATGTTTGAATCCAGTCTTCAGACTGGCTGAGACCCATCTCCTGTGTTCCTCTTAACAATCAGCACAAAGATTCATTCCTACTCTCCTTCCCTCCCCCTATATTCCTACTCATGGTATATGGAAATTTTGATAGCATGTTTAATGTTGTCACAGCTTTGGGTAGTTTTTAGCATGCGGCCCAGATCCAGCTTGGGGGGGGGGGGGGGGGGGGGGGGGGGGGGGTAGAAGAGGCATGGATGTCTGCTGGACCCAGCTGGGGATCCCATGGTACCTTAGGGCTTGGAGCTACCAGATCAAGGGCAAGTGGTCCACTCAACTCCTAGGTGGCAGAGGACTCATGTAGTGAGTTATGCCCATGTGGAATTCCAGATCTGTCATTCCAAAGGTTCACCCAGCAGGATGGGTTGATGAGTTGGTTTCCATAACCAGCAGGCAGGCTGGATGATTGGTACCCATTGGTTGAGCAATTCTTGGATCTGGACCCATGCTGGAACCAAGTCTCTACAGCTATAACCAATAAAGATTTGTGGAATCTTTTATCCCAACAAATGCAGATTGTCATTATTGCTAAGATGAGCCCTAATCACCTCTAAACCCACAAAAGAGGTGTTGTAAAACAAGAAGAAATTCACAAAGGACTTGGGCCAAAGGGAAAGCTGTATGGTGTGACAGATGAAAGGGTGGTGGAGTTGAAAAAAGGTAGCTGACTGATCTCCCTGATGTCTAGTTTTCTCTGTGCAGGAATTCAGAAGGGAGAATGAAGGAACATCTAACCATGTAAGCCACTTCCATCTTAATTCTGAAGATGTACTGACTAACCAATAGTTTATCACTTCAATAATAGCTAAGCATCAGGGTTTCCCCTGGGAAGCCATAAAGGAGATATTGATATTAAAAAGAAAGTGAATGCCAGGTAATTTCCCAAAATAAATATGGACAGTGACAAAATATGGTCCATGCTAGACCTGATTTGTTGGATAAGCCATCCTCTGAAGAAGATAATCAAAAGATCAAGCTTTTCCCATTGGGGTATCTCCATATATGAGAAGCCATCTCTTGCTAAACTGGAACTTCTTAAGAGCCAGAAATAAGTTGGAAGCCTGACCTTATATCTCTAACTCAGGGGTGCATTTCCTGTCAGCTCACTTCTGAATCCTAGACCATAAATATATAAATAAAATAGGAGGGTGTATTGCCTAAAGTGCTATATCAGTTAAGTAATTGAATCCAGCATGAAAGAAATTATCCACATGTGTACTCTTACATAAATACATTCCATACTTCATTTTACACTGATGTGCTTTTATAGTTGTAACTCTGATAAAGCTCATATGCCAAAAAGTCTGCAAATTGATGCTGTCACCAAAAGATGATGGACTGATTCAATTAACCGGTGCGTAGTTTTAACAGTTCTGCTGGGAGTGACTCACTAAAGCCATATACTGCTTAGACTCTCTTCAAGGGTTTGCATTCTGTCATTTTTCTTTATTATTCTTACAATTTCATTCATAAATACTTGGACAACATTCTTTTCTTAGAGGACAACACATAATGTGCAAAAATGTTCATAGTAATTTATAATTGTACACAGAAAGCATAACTGCTTTTTTCCTATCTTGTTTTTATATTTTATATTTCCTTTAAAAAGATTGGCTGGCATCTTGCATTGCAGTTACAAATTTGCAACCTAGAGTGATGGCTCTGTAACAGCGCTATATTCAGCTATGCTATGTACTCACCATTGTGGCACTAAATGGTTTTGTGTGTCTTAATCTATGTTGTAGCCCACCTCAAGCTTGTTGTTGTTGCCACGATCATAAAAGCCTTCTGAAACCCACCTTAAACTCCAGGGAGTTGCTCTGAGTTGTGGAGTTCCATAGTATGGTTGAGTGGGACACTTCAGGATGATGTCGCCAGACCCCTCCCTTTCCCAAGCCATAGTGGGACATGACTGCTGCCACACTGCAGAATTAATGCAGTTTGACACTACCACTGCCATGGCTCATGGAGATGGAATTCTGGGATTTGTAGTTTTGTGAGATATCTAGTCTCCTCTGTCAGAGAGCTCTGGTGTCACAATAAACTACAAATCCCAGGATTCCATAGGATGGAACCATGACAATTAAAGCAGTATCTGACTGCATTGCCTATGCAGTGTGGCAGCAGCCAAGGAGAAGCAATTGAGCATGATGAAAACATCTGTCGCTCAGAGCAGGTCCCCGAAGTTTCAGTCTAGGAACAACAAAATATAAGTTCTGTCAGCTGGAGTTTAGTCTCACTGATGATATATTCAGTGAGTTCAGCATATTGTAAATAGTACAAATGATGCATCAAACCACTTGCATGAAGGATGGGTTTATGTAGGCATTTTGGTATTGTAGGTTATTGCTTGGTACAAATTTAAAAACTACCTAGACACATAAATGTATTCAAATCCACACTAGGTATTTAACTACATTATATATAATTACTTAGCATTTTTATTATTCCTTGTTTCAGTGGGAAAATATCAGATTACTAAAATATAGGCAAATACATAGAAAGTTATTACAAGGAACAAATGGTACTGAGACTACTAAACTGGAAGAGTGAAATTCAGAGGATCTAAAACAGGTATTGGTGTCTGCAAATGCAATCAATTTAACTCTAGCACTATGGTCTGGAATCCTATTGGGTGGTTATGAATGCATAATTGCATTCATGAGTGATTCATTTTCATTTTTATTCATTCATGTGATTATTTATCTTATAAATATATTTTCCCTGACTCTCCTGCTGTCTGAAGAATATTACCAAATCATACAAGCACTAGAGGTTATTGTTGTTGTGTGCCTTCAAGAAGTTTCTGACTTTTGACAACCGTAAAGTGAACCTATCATGGAGGTTCTTGGCAAGATTTATTCAGAAGATGTTTGCTTTTGCCTTCCTCTGAGTCTGAGAGAGTTCGACTTGTCCACACTCACCCGGTGGGTTTCCATGATCAACTGGGTATTTGAACCCTGTTCAAATTTGCAAGAGTCCAGCACTGAAACCACTACACTACACTGGGTCTCCAAACACTAGAAATGCAACACAACAAAAACTGTGTTTGCAAAGTTAAAACCATCTGACCAAAAATAAATTCAGTACAGAAGTGGAACAAATGTAGATGAAATTCTAATACATTCTACATATCCCCTTTCAAAAAACGGGACCCTTATGCCATCTAAAAAATATATATACACAGTAAAATTATAACCTCATCACAAGGTTGTCCCACAGTCGAGGAGCCATCATAAAGAAGGCCCTGGTCCTTAAAACTGTGAAAACAGATGTCAAAGGTCTAAAACACACTGCAGAAATAATCCAGTTTGAGACTGCTTTAGCTGCCCTGAATCAGTGCTAGGGAATTCTGGAAACTGTAGTTTTTGACATTTAACCTTCTCTGTCAGAGAACTCTGGTGCCTCAATAAACCTCAATTCCTTGGATTCCCAATCACTGGCCCTTATCAGATGAGTCTGGAACTGGGGGTCTTCAGCACGTGCGAATTCACACTTATTTCGACACAATAACCATCATACCTGGAGCCCCTCCAATTGGCAGGATTCAAATTGCACCAACTGCATATCGCGCGAAGTGCATCATGCAAAATGTTGGGTCACAACAACGCAACCGGTGCTCACATGAGGATGGGCCGATTCGTATCGGCCGCCTCCAATGTCATTGGGTGCCCTGCATGGGTTGGACTTAAACGCTTCCGGGGTGAAAGGGAGGTCCGTAATGACAGCCCGTAAACAGCTGGAGAGCCAGCTCATGCACATTAACAATCGCGATTACAACGTGCCCGTTACTTTTTCCTCCACATTCCTGCTTGTTAATGTTACCATGACCTTCCCTTGCAACAAATTAGCAATGCCCGGTCTACGTGTGTGTGTGTGTGTGTGAGTGTTGAGTATGTATTCTGGGGGGGGGCCTTTTTAAAGAAGAGCCAGGCACAGGGGTTTCAGCGGCTGCACAAGTGCAAGCCTGGCTCCATCTGCCTCTGGAATATAAACCATGCGCAGCTGCGCTGAAAAAATGGTTACAAATAAAACATACATCAGAATATGAACATGCGCATCTGCGCCTCAAAAAAAATTGTTTGAATTTGAAAAGGGGGGGGGGTTTGCCTGACATGAGCTCCGTTCATGACCCTATTTTTTCCTCCGCAAGGGAAGGAATGCCCAGCGACAGAGGGCTTTGGCAGGGGATGCAGGGAAAAGAGGCCCCTAAAGAATGCCTTCCCTTGCTCCCTTCTGCCCAGGGCTCTTTCCTCCTCCCCCCCCCTCCGATGAGGGGAGGAATGCCTTGCCTTCCAGGCAGGGAAGAGGCGCGGGGGCAACGGGAACGCGTTCCAGCAGCCTCCTCCTCCTCCTCCCGGCTTGGGAGCCAGCCTGGGCTGCAATCCCAGGCAGGGAAGGCGCGGGGCCGCTAGAATCGCGGCGATCGCCGCCGTTCCAAGGCCTCCTCCTCCTCCTCCCGGCTTGAGAGGCAGCCTGGGATGCAGCCAGGGATGCCTCTCAAGCCGGGAGGAGGAGGAGAGGCTGCTGGAAACCGCGATTCCAGCAGCCCCCCCGCGCCCTTCCCTGGAACCGGCAAGAGGAAAGACCCACCGGAAGTAAAAACTGGAATCTGGGGTCTTGCGATGGAATCAGGACTGGGTAGTCACACACCAGACCCATTCGCACTGAGATCGAACAACAGAGCCCCAATCCAGGATATCGCCAATCCCCTTATCAGCGCAACTGGCCAACACGCTCCAAAAAGAGGAGCCAGTGTGCATTCAGTTCGGCAGCTCGCGCTTTCATGTGAGTGCGGATTGGGCCATTCAAATGCTGGTATGATGGTATTGTGCGAAAATAACGGAATTCGAACCACCACGTGCGGAAGACCCCCAGTTCCACACTCGTCGATAATGGCTATTGAGCCAGGGCAGTTAAAGCAGTCTCAAACTGGAATTATTATCCAGTGTGTTTTGGACCAAAGTCTCTTTACAAAGCTGAAGTGCTGCTCAGAATATAAATGAAACTTTTATAGGTTGCCACCACAATGCCCACCATGCTGCAGGTGCCCAAAGAATACTGAAACAATGCCTGAATGGTTTTATCTTGGGCCAAACTGTCAAACAGAGTCTCCATTGATGAAGGTAGGCAAAGTACATATTTGTCATCTGCATATACATATACATAGACTATCATATTTGCAAAGGTTTGGCATAACAGCATCTCACAGTTGCCATACACACTGATGTAGATGGCTGAGGGCACAGAGTAAAAGCACAGCACAAGAAGAATTAATCCTTAAACTTTTATTTGTTAGCAAAAATCTGTACCATACAGATCAAAGTATCACCTATTAATGTTTATTGGAAGGAAACCTCTATGCGACTATTTGCCATAATAAATGGAATGGAATGGAAGCCTCAGTCAGTAAAATGGGATCTCTCCCCCCCCCCATACAGTTAGGGTAGGGATTCTTGAATACAGGACTGGGGGACAAATGACAACTCTGTCTTGGTAGCATTAATAGCTTGAGATACAGCATTTGTCAAACCCTACCAGCAGCTAACTATGTGGATCAGGGTAAGAAAACAGGTGATGTGATGATATTGCCCCATCATTCAATATGACTATATGTGTGGCAAAGAGAGTGAATCCTGGAATGGGACTACCATTTAGCCAGCACTTCCATCCAGTTTAAGAGCCTCTCAACCACAAATGGTTTGCTTCAGGGGATGTGCATTATCTTTTATAATGAATGAAAATTTCAACAAATGAGCACCATTGAGTTCCTTCACTTTTAACTCAATGATGTTAATAGGCATAAACAGGATTCATTTTCACTCTATTCAACATTTTCATCATGAACACACAGTTTTAAAATTACAACAACCGTTGTTCTTAAAATTTGCATCTTTTTAAAAATAAGATCTTGAACTCTAAAAGTCTCCTTTTTAAAAAGAAATTTGTGACTCACCAAATTGTTTTTATGGTCTTTCCCTTCAGATTTGACAAGAAAGAATGTGTAGAGGCAAAGAAGAAATTTGCCTGATTCTAGGATTTGTTTCATAATAAATGGAAAATGGAAACAAATGGCCCCATTTGGTCAAGATTTCATCTGTAAGTGGTTCTAAATAGGTATAAATATGATTCATCTAACTCCAGTCATAACCTTCTTCTTCATTCCAGTCTCCATGCAGCCATTTCAAGAGCGACCTCCTGATGTATGCCATTTTATTCTCCTAGATGCTCCTGATCAGTGCACCCAAGCTCGCACCCCCAGATATAATTGGCCTATAACTTCCATCCAAGAACCATAGAACAGAATCACAGAATCATATTGCTGGAAGATACTATACAAAAGGAATCCAGTCCAACCCTGCCATGCAGGAAGACATAATCAAAGCACTCCAACAAATGGCCATACAGCTTCTGTTTAAACATCTATCCAAAGTAGACCCCACTACACCTTGTGGGAGTACATTCTACTGCTGAATAGGTATTACACATCAAGAAGGTCTTCCTATACTTTAGGTGGAACCTTTTTTCCTGTATTTGAATCCATTGCTCAGTGTCCTATCTTTGGAGCAGCAGAAACAAGCTTGCTCCATCTTCGATATGACATCCCTTCAAATATTTAACTATGGCTATCGTGTCCCCTCTTAACCTTCTCTTCCCCAGGCTAAATATATCCAGCTCCTAAGCCTTTCCTCATAGGGCATGGTTTCTAGACCGTTCACCATTTTGGTTAACCTTCTCTGGAAATACTTGAATTGGGAAACCTACTCTCGTAATAGTCCAGATTGGATAGGAATTATGGAGGTTGAGTACAAACACAATCTGAAAACCTAAGTTTGAGCACTATGGCCCTGTACACACCAGCATTAAGGCCAGCGTGGGGGATAGTTGTGGTGTAGCATCCTTACGATGCATGCCACTCTGCTGCAGTGTGCCCTGATGCTATGCGCCACACGCAGCACACAGTGTCATGGTGCTCCTCTGGTGCTGCATCCATACAGCACTGCCAAAGGTGCACGCTAGCGTGGCAACATGGCTATTTTGCAGCTCCATTTTGCACCCTCAAAGGCCAGATCGAGGCCGGGCTTGAGGGTACCGTGGCCCTGATCCAGCTAGGAAAGGGGCAGTGTCCTGCCACCCTTTAGGGGCTGTATGTACAGCCCCTATTACTCAAATTAGAAATGGGCAGCCGGTGTCCCTCTAGATGTGGTTTGGACTCCAGCTCCCATATGGTGCAGCTGCCACAAAAAACTATGGGGCCTCGAATGAGCTGAAATAAATTGTAAAGGTGAGGAGGAAAGATGGAGTATAAATAATGAAATGAAGGAAACGTTAATTAATGCATAAAGATACACATATGATTTTTTAACATATGAATAATGAAACAAATGAGGTCTTTAATAATGGAGATGAATGTAATTATGAATTGGGAGCTTCTATAGTCTTCCTTGCATCTCTTTACTCCCTGACTGGTGTCAGCAGAGTTAATTAAAAGCTGCAAAATGTTAATCGGCTTCAGTTAAATTCTGTCTTTGCACCTTCATGGCATCCTTAACTGTAATGACTATATATCAGAGGAATTGCCAGCTTGCCTTCATTGGCAAGTTCTTCTCGTTAACCTGTAAACTGATGCACAAACAGGTTGACAGAAAAGCACAAGGGCTAATTTTGTCCCACAAAAGAGACCTGAACTCTCACAAGGATTCTAAATCTTCCTACCCTTGCGGGGGGGGGGGGGGGGACCTGAGAAGCAAAGGGAACTAAGATTAAAAGGGAGAGAAGATGAAGAAAACTTATCAATAAATGATAAAAGCTGAGATACGCGGCAAACATTATAGCTCTTGCATACTGCAATAACTATCCATTATAGACGTAGCAGGCTCTCAGTACTCTTGTTACCTTCCTACAACTAAAGCCAATTAAGGAGAGCCGTTATCCAAGGTTCCAGTGGCATCCCACATCCCCAGTTGTCAGCTGGTGCAGGGGAGGCTGCTGGGAGGGACTAATGGGAGGCTGTGGCAGCCAAAAGGGCGCACTCACTTTTCTCCTTCACTGTGGCAGCTGCCTCTTCCTGGAGAGGGGGCCATGCCTGCAGCAGGGTTGCCATAAGTCAGGACCTCCAAACCAGGGACAAATGTAGGACAAATGTAGGTCAACATTTTCAAATGTAGGACACACTTTTTAAAGGAGGACATGTGGAAAAAATGTGATGCTTTTTTTAAAATGTTAATATAAATGCATGTTTCTTAGGCGTGATCAAAATGGAGGACATTTTGGCATTATCCTAGACAGATGGCAGAAATGTACTTCCCCTTCTGGCCAAACACCCCCCCCATTCCAAAACAACACACGAAGCACATTTGGGCATTTCACATGGCTTTACTTAACATGGCCTCTTGCATATTTCAGAGGCTTATTCCATAACCAAACCCCTTGGGTTTAACACTTAGCATGGTTTAACATGGCTATGCATATTGAACATGTCAAGGTGGTTTCACAAGAAGTGGATTTGCTGTTTCAGGTTTCTTGCACCAAGTGTACTTCTAAGAAGTGTGACTTGGTCAAGGGACTTTGGTTTTTCTTCACTGCACATGAGTTTGTAAAAATCAGAGCAACTTACATTGGCCATGCCTCAGAGAGTATCAATATCACCATCGTCATCATCATCACCATCCTTGTCACAACAGGGAGATTTGTTAGCATAAAAGCACAAAAACAACCAAAAACACACTTTGGAAGGTGACACTCTCTCGGCTTCCGAAAGAGTGAGCACATGCCTCAGAAGCTGATTGATATCAATATCACCATCCTCATCATCATCACTATCATTGTCCAAGCAAGGCAGGCTTCTTAGCATTCAAAGCACCCAAATGCATTTTGGATAGTCCACACCATCTCGGCTTCAGAAAGAGTGAGTGCATGCCTCAGAAGCTGATTGATATCAATATCACATCCTCACTACATCAATCACTATCATTGTCCAAGCAAGGCAGGCTTGTTAGCATTCAAAGCACCAAAAACACACAGAAAAGGCACTTGGAAAGTCACACTATCTCGGCTTCAGAAACAGTGAGCGCAGCCCAGAAACTAGCTGAATCCATATCACCATCTTCAGCATCATCACTATCATTGTTAAACCAAGACAGACTTGTTTATTTTATAATAATAATAAATAAAATAAAAACCAAGACAAACTGTTTATTTTTAATAAAAAAAATAAAAAACCAAGACAGACTGTTATTTTTAATAATAAAATAAAAAAATAAAAAACACAAGACAGACTTGTTTTATTTAATAATAAAAATAAAATAAAATAAAAAACCAAGACAGACTTGTTTACTTTTAATAAAAAATAAATAAAAAAACCAAGACAGACCTGAACTGACCACTCACCTCTCTGCCTCCGCCTCCTCCTCCTCTCCTCTTCATATTTGTGCCAGGAAATGGCGCTTTCCCTTCCCCTGGCCAGAGGCCTTGGTCCTCCTCCTTCACCAAAGCTCACTGGCCAATGGCAGACTGGGGCTGGAAACAGGCCAGCCTCTGCTCTTTTGCCATTAGCCAGAAGGCTTAGGGGACGAGCGCTGCCCTTTAAGCCTGCGCGTGGGCACTGCTGCCGGCCACGGCCCAGGCAAGTGCCGGGGCGGCGCAGCAGCTGCACTGGAGGAGGTGGAGGAGGAGAGGAGAAGGCAGAGGGCGGGGCGGCCATGGAACAGGAGGAGGAGGAGGTGGGTGGCCGGCAAGCCGCATTAGCGGCTGCAGTAAGACCGCATGAGCGCGCCCGGCCCGGAGGCTGGGACCAAAGCTGGGATTTGTGGGGAACCGGGCCGGGGCGGGGCGGGCCCGGTTCCCCCAAAAGTGGGATTGTCCCAGGGGCCACCAGGTTATGGCATCCCTACCTGCAGCAAAACCTGGAGGGGCATGCTCACCCCCTTCTAATCTCCCCAATGGGAGGAGAGCCACACGAGTGCCAACTCCTTCTGGGATGTCACCCCAGTTGGTCTGCACCCCCTGCAATCCCCTAATGATGCCACTGAGTTGTTTTCAAACTGTGGGACCAAGATCTGCAGTGGGGGAGCATGAAAATTGCTTAGGGGGCATGAAATATGGAGGCCCTGATCCCTCCTCCTACTCCACTCTCAAACTTTTCTGTCCGGCAGGAGAAGAGAAGGTGAGGAGGGTGCTAGGAGCAGCTGCTTCTGCTGGGGGAGGGGAGGAAAGAGGAGAAGAACAAGGAAGCTTGCTGGATCATGGCCCCCAAGCAGGGCCCATCCCAAGCTATTGCTGCTCCTTTCCTCCCTCATCTCACCCCACATATTACTGGAAATGTTTCTGGTGTATCTGTTGAACACCTCCAAGTGTAGTTGTGAAGATGGGATTTGAGGCAAGATTATTGAGTCTTATAAATGTTGGAAGACAACATGTTGAGAGGCAAAGCAAGGAAGCTGACTTTATTGAGGCACGGCTGCTGCTGCTATCATTGAGCCAATTAGGCAGCACTTAAGGTGCAGACCTTGGGGAACACAGTACTGACCTTTGAGGGGCACTTTTAAAAAAAATGGAGCTTAGCATTTTAAAATCCTTGTAAAATGCAACTGACATTTTTAATTTTTAATTTAAGACAAATACTACAACAGTGCTATGGAGTATAATAAATTTATAAATCAGCTTCAAAAGATATTGAGGGGTTGTTTTGACTTTGTGCTAAGTTGTTCAGCAAAATAAAACAACAACAACAACAAGAGAACAACAACAGGAATTCTAGAAGCTGAAATCCAAAACTAGCCCAGTGGTTCCACAACTTGGTCCAAGAGATGTTTTGGACAGGTCAAATTGGTTAAGGATTTTGGGAGTTGATGTCCAAAAAACCTAGAGGACAAAGATTGGGAAACAGGCTGTAGCACATCCAAAACTACTATGAGCAAAGGCTATAGAAAAGGGTTGCCATAAGTCAGGACCTCCAAACCGGGACAAAGTAGGACAACGATTTCAAATGTAGGACACATTTTATAAAAATGGAGGACTGCAAAAAAATGATGCTTTTTAAAAATGTTAAATAAATGCATGTTTCTAGGCATGAGATCACAAAATGAAGAAAGACATATTGGGCATTATTCCTAGACAGATGGCAAAAATGGACTTCCTTTTCTGCCCAAACCACCCCCCTCCTTCCAAACACACATCAGCACATTTGGGCACTTCACGTGGCTTTACTTAACATGGCCTCTTGCATATTCAGAGGCTTATTCCATAATCAAACCCCTTGAGTTTAACACTTAGCATGGTTTAACATGGCCTATGCATATTGAACATGTCAAAGTGGTTTCACAAGAAGTGGATTTGCCGTTTCAGGTTTCTTGCACCAACTCTACTTCTCAGAAGTGTGTACTTAGTCAGGGACTTTGGTTTTTTTCACGCACATGAGTTTGTAAAAATCAGAGCAACTACATTGGCCATGCCTCAGAGAGTATCAATATCACCATCGTCATCATCATCACACATCCTTGTCACAACAAGGGAGATTTGTTAGCATTAAAAGCACAAAAATACACCAAAAACACACTTGGAAGGTGACACTCTCTCAACTTAGAGAGCTGACTCATATCACACATCATCACCACACTATCATTGTCGAAGCAAGGGAGAATTGTTAGCATTAAAAGCATCAAAAAATACACAGAAAGGCACTTTAAAATGCACTTTAAAATAAAAGTTTAAAAATACAGCGTAAAATTGCACTTTAAAAATCATTTAAAAAATCAGCTTAAAAATGCACTTAAAAATGCAGTTTTAAAAATAAACAGCTTAAAAATGGGCACTTTAAAAATAGCAGTTTAAAAAATACAGCTTAAAATGCACTTAAAAGACAGTTTAAAAATACAGCTTAAAATGCACTTTAAAAATGCAGTTTAAAAAATACAGCTTAAAAATGCACTTCAAAAATACAGTTTGAAAAATACAGCTGAAATAAAATGCCACTTTAAAAATGCAGTTTAAAAAATACAGCTTAAAATGCACTTTAAAAAAATACAGTTTGCAAAAAATACAGCTTAAAAATGCACTTTAAAATGCAGTTTAAAAAATACAGCTTAAAAAATACATACAGTACTGCCTCCTCCCCTCCTCCTCCTCTCCTCCCTTCATCCTCCCTCCTCCTGGCACCAAAAAGGGGCAATGGAAATGGCCCTTTCCTTTCCCCTGGCTGCAGCCCAGCCCAACAGGGAGGAGCTCCTCCTCTTGAGTCTGGCTGGCCAATGGGGGCAGACTGGGGCTGGAACAGCCCCGCCCCCTGCCAGCCCTCACAGGCTCAGGCCTGGAAAGGGGCCAGCCCCAGCCCAGGAGGAGGAAGTCCTCCTCATTAGCCCTGTGCGAGGCTCTGCAAGGGCCAGTAAAGGCAACCTCGTCCACCCGGGACAAGGAGGAAACCGTGCAGGGACGCCCCCTAGTGGTCAAAACCCGGGATTGTCCCGCCTCCAGCCGGCTTATGGCAACCCTATATAGAAATGACATGTATATGTGTAAACTGTATTCTGTGCATATGCCACTATCAGGATCCTGGCCAAATGTGCCCACTGCTAAATCCTCATTAGTAAAAGAATACTACTTCGTATTAGAAGTCTAAATGGACAAGTATACACTTATCCGTATATCATGATGATATTCAAAAGTACCAGTGTGGTGGCCCTTTGTGATGCCAGTTTTATCACCATATTAAATAAGATTATGTTCCTCATTAGGGGTATGCCTTTATCAAACATTGCTTCCAGCATTCATCCACAGAAACACTGAAGGAAATAAAAGCAATGTACCATTGCTAATGTCAGCACACAAAAGTCCCAGCAATGATTTTTTTTTTAATTAGAATTTTTGGGTCACCTCCACTGTAAAGATGCTCTTGAATAGCCAACTCTGACACAAATGAATCATTCCCTTTTATAGAAAGAGATCTGATATTCACTGATCAAAGTCATCAATTTGCTTAGCAAATAAATGTACGGGTCACTTTTGGGAAGATATAATGGCAAAGAACTGATTCATATCCCCTCTCCTATCCCTCTATAACTCTTTCATGTAGCATATAGGTGCTGATGACCAAGCTGTCATTTTAAATGAAGTTGAAAACATGCTGAACAACTTAGCAATGTTTTCCTTTGAGCTCTGCAATGCTGCAGCAACTGATTACAACTGGATTGCAAGTACTTAACAAGAGCATTACAAAACGAAAAAGACTAATGAGAGAGAGGAAGTAGGGAAACAGGGGGAGGCAACACAAAAATAAATAAATTAATGAAACAAGGAGAGAAAAAGAAGCCATTTAAAGTAGTATTCATTATGTTATAATTTAGACTACAATGGCAGAAAAACAATTCTCCAATATATCCACTTTATGGTTTCATGTCCCAATTTGTAAATTGTCTTTGCCTTTATTATTCTCCCTCTGGGGGGAAATGGATGCATGAACTATTCCAAACCATGATTAAAATGTTAAACAGAGCAGCAATAACATTTCCAGGATGTTTGTTGGGGCAGGGAGGATTCTCATAAAGTTATTGCTCACACTTAACGATAATATCCATTGTTTTGGCTTTACACGTTATAAGAAAATAGAAAAGAACTTCTACTTTAGATTTTCACACTGTGTTAATATAAAGTGCAAAGACTATTTTGCGATCTCCCCACAAACATACACACACCTGTGATAAAATACATCACATCGCATTCATTTGAGCTTTGTACAGCTCACGGCAGGTACCATGACACGAGTTACTCCTTGGCATTTTAACTTGTTTCAACACTCCTTCAATGTGCAAAATGCAGTCTCAAACATATTTGGGAGACCTGCAAGTGGTCCATGTGAAAACTAGACAATACAATGTCAGCTGTGACTTGCAGTTTAAAAAGAGAAACAAAATCTAAATTAATAAACCCATCTGTGATGCATGAAGGTATTCCGGCACAAGTGGCTGATTAGGGGAGTTAAGTGCTGGAATGCCAATTAACTGGGGTAATTACATCTCTTGTTTTTAAATGGAAACTGTGGAGCTTTTGTATGAGCAAATTGTGCTTTAATATGGTTAGAATACTATTTACCAAAGTGAGAGTTGCTTCTATACCTTAGGGGTTCCCATAGTATATCAGTTCTGTTTGGACCTCCCATTGTAATTAAAGCTTGTCCAGACAATCTTAACATCTCAGTTTAGCTGCAGTTTCAGTGCATCAGCTTCCTGCAGCTTAAGTATTTGGTGTGCTCAGCCCACAGAGCCTCCCCCACGCTAATCTGTCTTCTGCGTTTTATTCTATGCACACAGAACAAGTGATACTTGGCTGTGAATCCCCTCCCATGCCTTCAGTTTATGCTGCAGCTGCCCATAGGTGACCAAGCAAAACACTGACAGACATTTCATCTGATGATGTTGTCCCATCTCAACCCAGGTGGGGCAGATCAAAGGAAGAGAGAAGCAAAGGCACATATGCTTCTTGCATGTTTAAGATCCCCTAGACACTCAAGAAGGAAAAAAAAATGCCAACTTGTCTAGTACAAGGAATGCCAACTGTCTGAATAACAGCTGACACCATTCAGTTCACAAGGTGAAGAGTGCGTAGCAGTAGCCCTTTTTATTTTCTCTCCCCTCCCCCCTCATACTTATCTATTTAGGTCTCTTCTAACTGTGATTTCAATCAAAAATGCTCTTTGAAAATCCTTAATAGCAGAAGTCAGATAGATATAAGTTTATTGTGTATAGCCAAAGGCCTTTAAAAAATAAAAGAGTCAATTACCAATACCATGGTCAAATTTAAAAAACAAATTATTGTAAGAATCCCTCCTTATCTTAATATTATATCTGATTATGATCCTTAATCAAATGAAAAGTCAGTCTATTAGCAGACACTGCAAAAAGAGTAACAGAGTATGAAACAGATAAATAACTATCAGCTAACAATATATTACTAATTCCTGTGGTGTACAAAACGAAAAATAGGTGACAAGAATTTTTCTCTAGGGAGAAGCAGAGGGAGTGGGATGACAATAGTGAGTTATATCTTCAGTCCAAGTTGTAACCATAAGTTCTTTTCCATTCTCTGTAAGAGATCTTAAATATCTCCCTTGAAATAACCACAAGGCATTGCTGGAACCTCAGTTCAGTAAAGCACTATTAATGTGTGATCGGTGTGGAATATAAGTGGCTTGCATATTAATCTACACTTGAGAACCCCAAGTAGAAAACCGTGCATTGACAATGATGGCCTTCTTCACGGATACATGATTTTTAAAAATCCAATATCTAAAAGCTTACAAATTGAAATTCACAATTTTCTTCAAGATAAGCTTATATATCTTTAACATGGCTTGATACAACTGTACTCATATGCTATTCCTTAATTGCTCTATCCAGCAAAGCCCAGTAGGGGAATGGTCCTCTGGGTTAATATATACTAATACTAAAAATAAGCCAAATCATTCTACCTGTAATGATGAAACACCTAGCTCAGCCCTAAAATGAGACAATGAAAACCCATGGGAAAGTCTAATATCTGGTTCATAAATTGTTTGAATAACAGGAGAGATGGAATCTCTCCATCAAAAACAGTGTGAAATCGGTACCTCAATACACATTTCACAAGTCTTAAAAAATACAGGTTTTTTTTAAAAAAAGGAAAACCAAACAAGCAAAGGGACCAATACTGCAATCCAATGTTGCAATACTACAGCACCAAAATCACCACAAGAATTTTCTCTATTTTTCAATGTAACCATCTAAATGGAGACAGTGGTATCACTAGGGTTTGTGTCCCCTTGTGTGGTAACTCATGGTGTCAACCCCCTCACTGACCTCTCATACCACACCATACAGAATCCTTAGTAATGTTTTTGTACTAATGTTTCCATTAATCATAATTCCTGTATATGAAAGTATGGTAATAGTTGTGACAAACATGAAGTAATGATAATAGTTGTAATGCAAACAACTAGCAAAATAAGTTATACCTATCAACTACAATATCACCACAGAGCCTAAATGTATTTACATTTTTCATGTGGTAAAGTGAAAATTTGAAAAGATGTCATGTTTCTAAAGAATTTTTTTTTAAAAAAAATTAAAAATATTTCAATGTAAAATATTTGAAATTTATTTTTTAAAAAAACCTGGGGCGCTCCTTTCTCTTCCCACTGAGCCTCATCCCATTCAGTTCATCTTTCAGTTTTTCAAAGGGATGCGGTGAACATCACAGTCCATTTTCGCAAAAGGCATATGTTTGGGGAGCAGTGGTGTCACTCCCCCTTAGGTTGTCAACTGGTATGGCATGCACCCCCCCCCCCATGAATAGAGAGATGCCAAGCTTCCTTATCAGATAAAAGTTCAAATTGTACATTGACATGAATGAACTGGGGTCAGTCCGGAGAATGCAAGAAGGATACTACACTACAAAGAATCTGTAAACTAATTATCACAATAGTATCACTTATTCAAAAGTCAGGAAAAAACTCTTTGCTGAGTTTTAAATATTCAACGATTGTTGGGAAGTGTACTTACATCAAAAAGCAAATATTTCCCTCAGTTGAAGAAAGCTAATAGTGAAATTTGAATTCAAAGAGAGTGTAAAGTCCCACTATGTTGCTATTTACAATATAAATCTTAACACAGTTTTTACTACCTTATGCAAAGCCCTGTAAATAACCCCTTTAAAACCTGTATCTCAGGTAATGCCTAATTCTCTGAGACACAATAAGACACATATTTCAGTTTTTATTACATCTTTATTATTCACTGTGTGACCTGATCCTCAAGTAAACATAATCTTTCCTCCTAAACGCCTCAGAAGAAGCAATTTATTACAATTAATTCAGGTTCCCTTCTCCCCTCCAGTTTTTCCCCAGATGATATTTATTGCATTCTATAAAGAAGAAGATTAGTCAAATCAATATGGATTCTGTAATAAAAAATAATAATAATAAAAATTTTATTTATACCCCGCCCTTCAATAGATCAGGGGCTTAAAGCCACCTCAGTGCAGCAAATACAGTAAAAACATAAAAAACAAACAAATCTCTCATAAAAACATAACAAGCCCTATCACCAACCTCACGGCCACGAGTGAGGAGGGAGGCCCATGGATGTTTATCGGGAATGCCTGATTAAATAGGAAGGTTTTGTAGTCCCTCCTAAAATTGGGCCAGGGTGGTAGATGAGCGGAGCTCTATGGGCAGCGTGTTCCAAAAGGCTGGGGCAGCTGTGGAAAAGGAGTTTGGCCGTAGCGGCCAACCTTGCCCCGCACTTCAGGAGTTGCAGAAGAATCCCTATACACAACTTACATGGCCCTTTCCCCACAATTCCACAACTTCTCGCCATTGTGCCACAGATGATGCCATCAGGACCATTCAACAAATATGGGAGGACAGTGTTCATTTCCCACAGTACCATCGAGCTTGCCCTTGCATTCTCACAGGGAACATGATCTCAGAAGTCACATTCCTTAACTCTCACAAAAGGAAAATGGCTGGACAGGGTGGTCAGGTATCAAAGACCTCCTGTTTGTTGGAGGTGGCAAGAAGTGCAACCTAGCTTACACTCATGTGCATGTAAGTAGAATCAGATAGAGAGATAGACCTCCTGAGGTTACTAAACGTCCCCTATCTACTCAACCTATGCTGGCCTTGCTTCTGAAGCAGGACTGATGCTTATGAGCCTCACTTTTCCATTTCTTCTCAAGTTTCCTTCCACTCTTAAAAGAGAGGTCATTTTAGCTTTTGTTCCAAGAAGAGTGCAGCATGGTTCCCTGTCCCTCATACGCTAAGTAAAACTAGATTTCTCATTATTGTCTGCTCAATGCATTTCTCTTGAATATGAGGAAACAGGAAAACAGATTCGGTCTGACTGTGTCCAAAGCAAGAGCAAAGTTGTTATTGAGTCTGATACTCAAAAAAAGGGCCTCAAATATGCATCATACAGTGGTACCCAGCCGTTACGAAATTAATTCGTTCCGCCGACGCTTCCTAACCCGACATACTCGCAAGCCGAAAAACACCCATAGGCCGCTAATGGGAAAAAGCCACGATTCGTGTGAAAATAGCGCCGAAAAGCACCAAAAAAATTTCGTTACCCAAAAAACCTTCGTAAACCCGAAACAGTTTTTTCTATGGATTTTTTTCGTAACCAAACCGGAAATTCGTAAGGCGGCGCATTCGTATCCCGGGGTACCAACTGTACATAGACTAATTGTGAAAGCCCATCCTCGGAACAACAGGTCCCATAAAGTGAATGTTCCTCTACCTGATCTGGGGAAGAGGCAAAGAGGAGTCCATTTTACCCCATGCATGGTGCTGCAGTCTTATTGAAGATCATGCCCCATATAGATCATCATCTGTTTTATTTTGAGGCTGAAATTTATATATCACAAAAACATGAATTGTTTACTAGAACTGGCAGCAGTTTTTCAGTCTTGCGGCAGGCAGATCAGTCAAACTACTTCCAAAGAATTCCTCCTCTTTCTATCTCAAATTCCATCCCATGTCATAAATAAAATAAAAACTATTCTGTTTTTATTTACTGCGTGATATTTGTTTGTTTGTTTGTTACACATTCATATATAATTTTGGTGCACAATTTTTTCCTGGATGAATTAATGGTCAAGTCATCCTATTGACTAAAGTGCATTTATGTACATTTTAGAAATGTACACAAAATATTTTGTGTGTGTGTATTTCCCACCAAATATGTTTATCCTGCCACATGCATCTCTTTTCATGAAACCTGTCATAAGTCTGGAAGTATATACATTCCTGATCACAAATTGTGCCAGCTTCTGGCTGAGATCCTATTCTGAAACTATTCCAAGGCAGACTGCAGCAGCACTATAACGGGGTGGGAGAGTAAAAAAGGCTATGAGCACAATTTCATGAAAGAAGAAAAGTGGACTCCTTATAGTCATCATCAGAAAAGAAAACTGCTATCTCCTAGTAGCTTATGTCTTCAATGACAGTTTTCTTGAGAAAGAGGTAGCATCCTAAGCGCTAGAGTGCAGGCTTCCAATGTGTTTTAATTCTACGGATTAGCCATCCTCCCATCCATCCCAAAAGGCTGGCACTGGAGAAAGACATTCTCTGTGGTTTTGCAGTTTGTTGAAATTGATTTTTTAAGAACTTGTTGAAGTGGAATATTTTCTTTTAATTTACCATATATTATTTGTTAAAATTAACATGTAGTGTTAAATTGATAAGAGAAAATAAGACTGCATCTACACTGCAAAATGAATGCAGTTTGACACTGCTTTAACTGTCATGGCTCAATACTATGGGATTCTGGGATTTGTAGTTTTGTGAGATATTTAGCCTTCTCTGTCAGAGAACTAGTGCCACAACAAACTACAAATCCCAGCATTCTATAGGATGGAGGCATGCCAGTTAAAGGTCTGTCAATATTCTGAGAGTTCTGTTCCAAAAAAGGTAATTGTTCCAAGATCTAATTTGGGCAATGAATGCTGTTTTCATAAGTTTCCACTGGAGGAGGCTTTAATTTTTTTTGCTTCCATATTTGAATGGCCTTACATAGACAAAGCTAATAAAATGCCAGAATAAGAGCAGTATAAAAGTTGCTTTGTCCATAAGTAAGAGGCACAGATGTCACCAGCAAGCCATCTCAAGCACTGAAAAACGTTCATTGTGTTTTATTGTGCTAACATCAACAATTCTGTCCATATTTAGAGATATACTTCACATTACATCAAAGAAGAGAGGAAATCTGTTTCAATCAGTGCTAGTATACACTGTCTGAATCTTTTGATAAATTCTAATCTTGATCCCATCAAGAGACCTTAATCCTGATTTATAGATGGTTTCCGTAACAGCTAGAAGTACCTTATCTCTCTTCCTTCTGCTTTTCCTCAGCTCACACAGGCAGTTAAAAAGCAGAAAATGCACACAGCAGAAGAACAACTGACTGCTTTGACATGGTATTGGACAACAGAAGATGAAAGGTGCTGATAACTCAGAACTTTATCACACGTGGTGCTTCAGCCATGATTTAAGCAGGGGGAAAGTTGTTTTTATCACATGATGTCACTTCCCAAGCATGGCTGTTGGGTCTGAAGCATGGTTAGAACATCTTTCTTCATTCACAGGGAATAGGCTCCCAAACACACATGTATTTGTTCTGCCATGCAATAACATCTCCAGCTGCAGGCCTGGCACTGGGCATATGGTCTCTGTGTCTCCTCTTTTCCCACTGAACCCCCCTCCACTGCTAGCCACAAGTGGACTGGTTTTATGGGAGGTCTTCACTTTCTTTTCTCCCTACCCCCATTGTAGTGCCATAATGGCTGAAATCAATTAAAAAGAGAAATAAACAACAAGGGGGGGGCACAAAAAGTATGCTAGATAAGGCATCATGGGCAGGAAGGCGGGGTTACGAACGAGTCTAGAAAAGAGAGGCTATACCACAAACAGCCTGGTAGCATTAATGGAGGGACAGTGTGATCAGGAAAGCTCCCAAACTGGTGTGTATCTGGTTTCTTTCTCTAACATGATTAAGGCACGAACAGGACTCATGTGATAAACTCCTCAGAAACAACTTGCTGCATAAATTCTCCAGATTCTTCTAATCTTCTGATACTGAAATCAAACAATGCAAGGCATACATGAACTATTTAAGGACCTGCTCCCCCCAAAAATGTCCTCTAAAGTCAAAGGGATAGTTTTATGCAGCACATAACAGTCTTGTTTTTCCTCTAGGAATTACTTCTGATGTGGAGGAAGCTGTCAAGAGAAAGGGTGTGATGACACACAGGAGAAAAGGCCACTCTCGGCTTCCACCTCTCTTCACAGGGGGCCTTTTTATACTGCATAGTTATAGTGCTATATTCCACTATAATGGCCATGAGAACAGCTATTTAGAATTCTCTGCCAGAGAGCTCTAGTGTCTCTCCAAACTAGAACTCAGGCTTCCATAGGACATTGCCACGGCAGTTACAGTGGAATCACAGTGTTAAAATTCTATAGAGCAAAAGGACCCCTGCTCCAGCCCTGCCTACAATCAGCTGCCAAGTTTGATATTCAATACCCCTGACAGCCCCTTATAGGAAACTGTTTGCCACTCCAGTAAAAGATAGGCCTGTTACAGACAGCCAAAATAAAGCTGCTTCAAGTCACAGTGAAGGTATGGTGTTTCAATGATGCATGTGTCCTAAGAGTCCAGAAGCCACACCAAAGCCACGCTCCAGTTCTTAGGGTTGGAGCGTGGCTTTGGTGTGACTTCTGGACTCTTAGGACGCATGCACCATTGAAACACCATACCTCCACTGTGACTCGAAGCAGCTTTATTTTGGCTGTCTGTAACAGGCCATAGACTCTACAGGGAGAAACCCACATTCAGTTATGCATCTCAGTTTTCCCAACTACAGATAAGCAGGATAGCTTTTCTATTTACTAGGCAGATGGCAATCCTGGGATCCTCACCATCTCAAAATGGCTGCAGAAAATATTTTGCCTTTTCTGTGGTATTTTTATTTTTATTTTTATTTTTATTATTTTATTTATTTCATTTGTATGCCACTGTTCTCTGAGAGTGGGACCCAAGGTGATTCCCAGAGAGAGTCCATTTAATAACCTTCACAATACATTTTTAAAGAATTAAAAACACCACATATGTCAGTATAAAATCATTTAAAAGACATGCCAAAATAGAGATAGAGATAAATGAAACATCCCAATAAAAAGTTCCCCCACTTCCACATTAAAAGCCTGCTTAAACAAAAAGATCTTTGCCTGCCAGCAAAAGGAAAGCAGTGAAGGATCCAGCCTAGCCTCTCATGGAAAGGCATTCCAGAGGGTGGGAGCAGCCACTGAGGAGTTTATCACATGGGAAAAATAGAAAGTTTAAAATGCTCAGAACCCATTATTAACTCACAATTGCGCAAATGATTTTCACACACAAAGCATTGTTATCCCATGCAAAATCTGAGATCAAGCTGCACTTGTGCGCAAATGTGCAAATGGTTTTCACACAATGGGACCAAATGTACCTCCATACTGATAATGATAAAAGTGCATGCATCCCAACAAAGTGATCAAATGTGTAAATGATTTTCACATGTAGCCTGTGACAAGTGAGTGTGTGTGTGTGTGTGTGTGTGTGTGTGTGTGTGTGTGTGTGTGTCCCTGCCCCTGCCTTCCCTCAGTAGCTGTTTCTTTAAGAGTCCTGGCTATGGGAGAAGGCTGAAGCAGGAGACAGATAGACAGACATAGGAAAGAGTGAGGACGAATTCAGCTGAAGTCCAAAATCCCTTAAAAGGGACAGTTTGGGAATTGTGGGTTCTGACCCAGTTTTCCTTGTGTGATAAACTCCTGAGATGGCTTTCCCTCTTGTCCTCACCCAGCGATCCTGTGAAGATCTTACAACTTTGGAAGGTTCATATGGGGAGATATAGTAGCTCAGACTTCCTGCCTACCATCAAAAATCCAAGCAACAACAGCAGCAATTTGAAACACTTGGGACAGAAGGAATAGGTTTTTCTACCTAACACAGAGAGGCTCATTAAACAGCCAAATTAACAAGAAAGACAAACAAAAGATTAAGCTAGGCTAGTCAATAAGACAAAGGGAGGTTTTTAAAAAGATTCAGCAAGACCAATAACTGCCTAGTTCTACTTCAGCTCTTTGCCTCTTTCACAATCTGATTCTGCTACAATGGTTCTCAAAGTTTGGTTCTCCCTCCTGATGTTTTGGACTTCATTTTCCAGAGGTCTCAGCCAATATGGCCAATGGTCAGGAATTTTAGCAAAAGAAATTCCAAATACAGTACCTGGAGAACCAAAAGTTGAGAACCACTGGAGTCATAACACAGAACAAAAAGATACTGAAGGAAACTGTCTATAACCTCATGCAATCTTTCTCCCTAAGAATGGTAATTGGAAAGCACTGGTGAGGTTCCTGCCCTAAAGAGCACATTAGAGCTGTCAATGAACTCTGTCTAGTTCCTCTTTTACTCCTTTGCATCACACCACCCCAATGCTCTATATGGTCATTGTTGGAGTTGCTCTGCCTAGCTTTTTCCTGCTCATTTTTTAATCTCTAGATTACTTCAAAACACTTCAAACTCTGCCATTGTAGTCCAGAACTAAAATGGGCCTTTCTATTCCACCCAGAACTCATACAAATTGGTCCAAATCAGCCCAAGCCACTTCATTATTTGGGATTCAGCCAATCAATTATTCATTCTATATTATACCTTTTCCCAAAGGATAGGACTCGAAGCTGTTTAGAGCATTCAAAAAAACCAAATAAAATCACGTACAGTTAAATATATATATATATAATAAGTTAAGGTCTAAGTACCATTAAATTGTCTATAAAACCATAAAACCATTAATTTAAAAGTATATATTAACAACAGTACAGCACTAAAACAGAAAACCCATTATATAAAACAATCAGTTCCCAAATGCCTCCTGGAATAGAAAGGTCTACATGTGATGAGACAAAGAGTGGAAGGAATGAGCCAGTCTAACCAATCTAGGAAGGGATGTCAAGAGTTTAAGACCAGCCACAGCAAAGGCCCTCTCCTGGACTGTGATGGTGTTGGGATTGAGAGAGGTGCATCCCCTAAAGATCCCTTTGGGTAGGCTAATAGGGGAAGATATGGTCCCTCAGACAGTCCAAGTGGTTCCACAGCCCTAGTCCAAAATACAGCAGCTAGGTGAGAGATTTCACTCATGTGTCAACTATTTCATTGGTTGCTGGTCAGTTCCAGAGTGCTGGCATTTACAGTTAAAGCCCTATATAGCTTGATATCTAGATACTTTGACTCAAATATTCTGCAACTACCACTGGAGTTTCTTCCCCAGGTTCCTGACTCACATTACAGTATAGCATTATGACTCTTCTTTATCTGCCATGGCAACTTCCCATGGAATCCTGGGATTTGTGATTTGTTGAGACAGTAGATTTCTCTGGTTAAGACTTCCAAACTACATGACAGTATTCCCTGGGATGTTGTCATGGCAGTTAAAGTGTTCTAACAGGTTTCCAATTGTATAATGTGAAAAGTGTTGTTACTGTGTCAGGTTAAAGAGATGGCAATGAAGAGTGGGTTTTTTGGACTGCTGGCACCATGTTCGTGGAAAACTAGCCCTATTCAGATATTTATTTTATTTTATTTTCATGTTAATTTATTTATTGCTTCTCAATGCACTAGGTCCCCTGAGGTGGTATTCAATGGGGAAAAACATTCAAAACTTTAAACGTGTGGTTAAAACCAACTAAAAATGAAATAAAGTTCTCTTCTAAAAAAGTTCTAAAATCACAGACAATTTAGAAAACATATGTCTTGTTCCCTTTTGCCTCCAGTTCCATAGGTCTGAACAAGAGAAATTCTGCTACATATGGAGAATTTACATATGAGGACAAATCTTTTGAACAATAAGAATGAGATGCTGTAATAGACAAAAAAAACCAGACACTTTTTTGATGATTGGTCAGTGGTTATTGATTACATCAACACCAATTCATTTACTATCGGACCTCCTACTTATCAAGCTATTCTTTGGAAAGATGTTTTGATCCCAACTGCATCAACTAGCGAATCTGAGTGATATCTTTAGGACTTTGTTACTGCTATTACCCCACAAAAGAGAGCTATTGTGCAGGTTTACATAGAGTCCTCAAAGGCTATTTGTTATTTTTGTATTAATTGTTTATTTTGTATTGTTATAAAACAAATAAAAACAATTATAAAAGATAAGAATGAGATGTAGCAGTGGGTCTTGTCATCCTCCTCTCTTGAGTTAACTCAATTCCTCAACAAGGCCTCTATTTCTGCTCTCTACATTTATGTATGAGTGTTGTAATCTGTTGAAAGGCAGGATATAAATGAATTATTTATTCACTACTTATTAGTTACTTTAACTCATTGGCTAGTGGTCACCCAGTGAATTTTATGACTCTGGTCCAAAACACACTGCAGAAATAACCCAGTTTGAGACCACTAGCTGCCCTGTCTCAGTGCTAGGGAATCCTGTGAATTGTAGTTTATTGTGGCACCAGAGCTCTCTGACAGAGAGGGCTAAATGTATCACCAAAATACAGTTCCCAGAATTCCCTAGCATTCAGCCAGGGCAGTTAAAGCTGTCTAAAATTGGATTATTTCTGCAGTATGTTTTGGACCTCAGTGAAGACTTGAACCAAGGTCTCCCAAGTCCCAGTTTAACATTCTAACCAATACACCACACTGGAAGTACAATAAATGTGTTTCTGGTACCAATTAAAATCTACTTTGCACTTTCCAAATACCTCAAGGGCTGTCAGAATGAGGAGATGCAGGTTTGTCCTTTGCTATCCCAGAAGGTAAGACAGATCTAATGGTTACACATTACAGGAGGGTAATGGAATCAGAGGGGTGTTGTGGTCTCCGCCTATGGACACTTTCAAAAAGATGTTAGACAGCTACCTGCTGGTTAGTTGGATTTCCTGCAGTGAGTGTGAGTGTGTGTGTGTGTGTGTGTGTGTGTGTGTGGATTTGATGACCCATGGGGCCCCTTGCAGCTCTTATGATTTTGCTTATTTATCTTATTTAAATGTCAGTGTAGTGCTTCTGTTCATCTCTTGAAATGTTTTTATGTTCTTGCTTCTGCTGCTTTTATACAGTCGATTTTTAATTTGGCACTTTATGATTTTAGTTGTTGTTTCCCTGACTCTTTTCCACCCTGAGAGCTATATAAGTGAAGGCTGTGGAATAGTTCAGGTAAGAGAAACAGAAATCTTGAAACTTGGGTAGTATAAAAGAATATAAATATTGACAACTTCAATTTTCATGTAGTAATCATTTGGTGTGTATGTGTGGCCTTAGAGTCTGGCAAGCAAGCCCCTTTATTAGCCATTAGGAATTACTGTTTACCAAAAAATAAAAGGCATGCAGAAGAAACATGTTAGAATGTAAGTCCCTAGATTTTAGTAAGGAATTTAATAGCTCATTTCTTGTGAAGTAAAATGGATCATATAACTCTGATTTGCCAGTGCCACCTGTTGGCAAAACATAATGTTGAGGTGATCCTCTCCATATTATTCAAATGTACAGGATAAAACTTGCATTGGTGCCTTTGCAGATTGCATCCAAATCTACTTTATTCCATCCTCATCTTCACCCACTCATATTTGCTCACTCTTCTTAGGAGGACTATGACTTAAAAGTGTTCTGACCATTCTTCCAAATGATAGACCATACAAATTGTGTATTTTTTCAACGTAACTTTTATATGCCTTTTTTTAAAAATTAGCTTTTATACAGATGTATATGCCTTCTGTGTTTCCCCTTGTCTCCACTTCTTTCCTTTTTCTATTGTTCTTTCTTGGTCAAATTTTAGACTGCAAGCTCCTTGAGACAAGGACCTCTTATACACCGTAAAGCACTGCATACATTGTGACAGTTCAGAGTTTGGAAACAACTTACTACAAGTAATGACATTATCTTTGGAAGTAATGTACAGTATTAGTAATTATGTCTTACAGTACTTTGAAAAGGAAATACAGTGCAACATATATTTAGGAAATAACAGAGTGTCTCAGTAATGTTTACTTGATGCTTTTCTCTTTATGTTTTTGTAAATAAAATTGCTTTCTTGGGGAATTTTGAATTTTCTTCATAATTATAGGCCATTTTTTAAAAAATAGAATGCTCCTTTTTTTAAAAAAAGGAACAAAAATGAGTAATGTAACAATTTTCTTAAAATCTATAGTGTTGATAGCAATAAATTGCTGGATTAGGGGAAGGATGTTCCACAACAAATGTTTTCCCCAAAATATTTTCGCAACCTATATATACTAGTATATACAACCCCATAACTTTTGTAGGTCTATATTGTTTTGAATCTCAGCATTTTCCAAACTACTATGCAGCCTTATGCAGGTGTTTCCCTGCAATATGTGCATGGACAAAACTAAAGAATAAGCTATAAGCATCTCAGGAAAACTTACTGGAGTTCCTGTTTACAGGCAAGTTGTTAATCACGAAGATTTTTAGTAGCAGTCAGGTTTGCAGTGATGTTGGGGCCACACGCTCTCACATGTTTTGATGCACACCTCCATCCTCAATTTGTTCCCAAAATAGCATGTGAGAAGGACAGGCTTTTTCTAGGACTTTATCATACAGGGAGAAATTTGGGGGGGGGGGGGACTGGGGGTTTAAACAACAATTATCCCATTAAAATTACACAATCACAATTAAAATTTTCACACGCATTGTGATTAAAGTATCATTATCCAGGAAATAACCAGGAGAACCCTGTGAATGTTTTGTTGATGGTTTTTCCCTGGTTATTCCTGGGATAATGATGCTTTAATCGCAATGTCGGGTGAAAATCTTAATCATGATTGCACAATTTTCATGGGATAATTGCTGTTTAAGCCCTTGATTTCCCCCTGATTTCCCTGTGTGATAAAAGTCCCTTGTGAGGAAGGTGGTTTAATGGAGAGTAAAGAGCTGGGGTGGCAGGATGTCTATTTTCTAGAATTTCATTGATTTCTAGCCCTGCTACTCTTATTCCTTCCTTTTCCACACACACACACACACACACACACACACACACACAAATATTATCCCCAAAATGTTAAGGTCTCTCCCTTGTTTCCCAATGGTTTGGCTTTGCTCCATCGTTGTTGGCATTCATTTCCTGAATTCTTATCAGAGGCACTAATGCTGTGCTCATACCAAATATCAATAGCTACATCCAGGACTTCAAAACATTACTTTTGGGGATTACATCTCCTTTGGCAGTGTAGAATCTAAGGAACTCTGGAAGCTGTAATTTCCAAATTTGGGCTGTATCTATATGAAATAACCAAATGAATCAGTCTGTTTTGTTATTGTCATACTAACATGATATACACAAGAGGGAGCTGTAGGACCACTCTTCACTGACAAGAACTGATTTTTAAATCAGAATAAAATAACCATGCTGATATTTAACCCACTGACATCGCCAACACATAACAAACGTAATAAAAGACAGCATGGAAAGGGAAAGGTAGAGTTAGAATTCTATTACTGGATGTGGAATATAATGGTTTGTCTGATGAGTCTCAAGCATAAAATAAGCTGGAGAAAACCTAATCATAACATTCCTTATCAATTAAATAAGAAAACAACTGCGCTGATTCCAAATTATTAAGAGCCAATCTATTTGTATGAATTGATGATCACATTGAGGAAGGAAAAGACATTTGGCTGCTTCTCTTATATACTGGAAAGAATCCCGTTAAGAATGCTGAGGACACATTTTTCAAGGTTAGAGTTAAAATATCTAGAACAATACAAGCCTTAAGGGGTTCTTTCTGGAGCACTCGCCTGTGATTTATTTGTTTTTGCAATCTATCACCTTTTTGTACACTCAAGAATGTAAAATAAATAAAGTTGTTCAGGTGTAGGTATTCAAACAGAGATATAAAATGATCTCAGGCCAAAAGGTTCTTAGTGGTTCTTAACTGTTAGGGCTCTAGGTGCTTTATGAAAATTTTGTCTACATTTCATCCAGACTACTCACCTTTCTACTAATTATAAGAAACTTTTCTATCAATTGTCATTAAAAAAAATATCCTCACAGATTTACTGAGACAGAAAATCAAATGAGGTATTTCATCCCAGTTTCTAGCACTGTGTTGACACATGAAGTTCACTATGGTAGAATTAAAGTTGGATCTGGGCCTGGATCCAAAATAATCTGAAGCAGATTCAGGAAAGGCTTACAACATATTGTCATGTAGATTGCGTTGCATATATATGTGTTTTCAGTCACCTGTCAACTTATGGTGACCAGATAAATTTTATAGGGTTTTCTTAGGCTAGGAATACTCAGACGTACCTTTGCCAGTTCCTTCCTCAGTCTGAAACATAGCCTACAGCACCTGGTATTCATTGGCAGCCTCTTATCCAAATACTAACCAGAGCTGATCCTGCTTAGCTTTTCAATATCAGACAATATCTGGTGCCTTTAGGGTACTGAGGCCTCATGTAGATTGTATCAAGGCCTTTTTCTTTGGCACTGAGGGCTTATTGTATCAGCATTTTTCACAGGGTATAAACATGTTCATTTTCTATTGTAGATTCAGAGAAGATGCAAGTCCCATCATTTTATGAGCATATCTACATATCCAAATTCAAAACTAGGAAATGTTAAAGACTACAGAATCCTCCAGAGAGCATGGCCACTGGCTGAAGGATTCTGAGATGTATAGTCCAAGGCTAGCTTTTTTAAGACCTGTTGAGAAATCTGGTTTCAACATTTAATCACATTCCAACATGGCCATAGAACAGTAGGACATGTCATGGCAGAGGTACCTCCTGTGATAGTCTCACCATTTCACATTAATTCCTTTGCCATCCATTTTTTACTGATAGCTAAAAGCTATACATTCATGAAAATACTACAGATGAAGTCCCAGAAAGTGATTGCTATCCAACTGACAGAAGGAAATGCAGAGGGCAAATAGAAAATTTAGGGTCAAAGCAAGGTATGAGATCCTTCAGAGATACAAATTTTAAATATGTATAACAAAAAAATAGTCTAACTTGTATATCTCACAAAACTACAAATCCCAGAATTGCATAGCATTGAGCCATGGCAGCTAAACTGGGATCAAGATGGATTATTTCTGCAGTGTGGATGCAGCCACTGACTTGCCATTGAATTCCAAAATAAAGGAATTTAAATGAACATGTGGATCTACAAATGCCAAAGATGTTTAAAACAAAATTAATACAGTTGGCCCTCCTTATCCAAGGATTTTTTATCCACAGATTCAAGCATCCACAGTTTGAAAATATTCTAAAAATATATAAATTCTAAAAAGCAAACCTTGATTTTTCCATTTTATATAAATAACACAATTTTACTTGCCATTGTGTTTAATGGGACTTGAGCATCCACAGATTTTGGTATCCATGGGGGTGGGGGGTTTCCTGGAACCAAACCCCAGTGGATACCAAGGACCCACTGTATGTTCTCATGCAGCAAAAAACAAATTGGGAGCCACTGAGCATGGCCACATCATATTCTACAAGGAAACATTATCTGTATTACTTTGCCATTGAAATACACAATTTCTCTCTAAAAGGTGTTAATAGGGTCCAATAAACCAGAAATATCCATTTTTCTGGACTAAATATAGTTTTAGTTCTAAGGACATTTTAGATTTTTAAGCTAGGACAATTTTCCATTGGCTGATGCGCACAGGACAATCTAATTCTTTATTCCACTGAATTTTAATTTCTCTTAACACCAATTCTAGTTCCTTCCAACAAACATTTATAAACTAGATGTGTTGGTTTCACATTTTTTGTGGGTCTATTTAATCCTTCTGTCACAGGAAGGGTGACCAAGATACTCAGAGATAATGCTGCATATAGAAACACCATAAGGTGTTGCAATTGTAAATATGCCCACAGCTCATCTGTGGATAAGTGATAAGAAGAATGCAATATTGAACATGATAGAAATTATTGGTTTGGTCCTATCAAATTATTCAAAGTACAAATCCCACACTCAGTTCATTTCTTATATAAAAAGGGTTCTCTCACAATCTTCAAATTACAATTATCTTAGAGAATTAGGTTAGCATGACCACACCGGTCAAATTATAATTGACAAGAGATCATATGGCCATCCCACATTCTGCAGTAGCAATTGCAAGAAACAATCCTCTTTTTCCTTTTGTGATGCACCAGCACTCTTTGGCAGAGAAGGCTAAAGACATTGTAAAACTACAAATCCCAGGTTTCTACAGGACGAGCTAGAGCAGATAAAGTGGTGTCAAACTGCCTTATTTTGCAGTCTAAAAGTATTCATAGTTGTCATTGCACATCTTACCTTCCTTCCTTTCCATTGCTTCACTTCATACCCTTGCAAGTCCTTCTCCCTTAATCTTGCACTCAGTTGCTTCTACCTCTGGCCCCTTCCCCTTCCTTCCTCACCTGTTCCCCCACCCTCTCCTTTCTGTGGCAGGTGAACATTGCTGCTTTAAATGTGGTTGTGTGCCTTCAAGTTGTTTCTGTCTTAAGGGGACCCTAAGGCAAACCTATCATGGGATTTTTTGTCCAGATTTGTTCAAAAGAGGTTTGCCTTTTCCTTTTCTTGAGGCTGAGAGCATGTGGCTTGCCCAATCACTGGTGGGTTTCATGATAGAGCAAAAATTGAAGCCTGTTTCCAGAGTCACAGCTCAATTCTCCAAACCACTATGCCACACTAATACAGGGGGGAAAGCAGATAAAGGAAACAGAGGGAGACTCTCTCCTTCCCCATTCATGGAATGGCTCTACTGCTTTCCCTGCAACTCTACAGGGAGCAAACCTCACACAGATTTTTCTCAAGCTACATTTCACTCCAGTTGTATCATTTATCCAGGTTGGGAATGGACAGATCAAGCCTACAATTACACAAGAAATGTATAATATCAATCATTGCTAACATAGTAAAAAGTAGTGGCAGGCTTATTTCTTGAAAATAAGCCTGCCACTGACTACACTTTTTGCTCCTATCTTGGGCCCATTCACATTACCTTTATCCCGGTTTTGAATCATTCTTCCACACGATTCATCTGGGCCCAATTCTATCAACAATCCATGTTGAGCTTGCACAAGGAAATGCCCTTAACATGGGGTATCAAGATTTGGGCTAAATCCGACTTTTCTGAAAAGACCTGGGTTCCACGAAATCTGAACTTGCCCTCGATCATGATTGGGGCAAATTCAGGGAGGGATTCAGGTCAGGGGTGGGCAGAGGTCAGAGCATTCCCTCCCCTCATCAGAGGGAGCAGGAGAGGAGGAGGAGGAAAGAGCCGAAGGAAAGGGGATCTGGAGGCAAAGGGTGACAGGAGGCTAAAAGGGGAAATCAGGTGACTGACGGGGCTGCAAAGGGCTGTCAGAGGGAGGATGGGGGGGAGTCGGAAATGATGGTGGAGGAGGAGGAGGAGCCGTGGAAGAAGGAGCACTGGAGGGCATTCTTAACGGAGCAGGAGGAGGGGATGAAGGAGCTGGGGCAGCTCAGAGGGGGGAGGGTCGGAAGGAAAGAGGAGGAGGAGGAGGATTGCCAAGGGATTGGGCTGTGGGGCTAAACCAGGGGTGTAGGGAAATCTTGCTGCAGCAGAAGGAGCCTCTTTTATTTTTGACTATGCGCATGATTTTTGGATGACATGTCTGTGTGCTTGCTTGTGTACTTTCATTTCTTTGCTCCTGGATTTTATTATTATTATTATTATTATTATTATTATTATTATTAGTGTTATATATGGATGCTACAGTCAGAATGCCTGCATTGCATTTCCCTTTTATTCCCAATTGATTCCATGGGTCAGTTGGAACTGACAGGTCACTCTCTCTCAGCTCAGTGAAGGCAATGGCAAAGCTCCTCTGAGAGAATGTAAGCAGGAAGAAAAGGTCAGTTCAGTTCAGGTCACAGGCAGGATTATTTTTTATTTTATTTTTATTATATTATTATTATTATTGCTTTATTTTGAAGGCTGTAAATTTACACAGCGCTGTACATACAATCTTTTATTAGACGGTTCCCTGCCCCCGGCTTACATCTAAAAAGACACACACAAAAGGAGAAGGGAAAGGTGGGGAGGGGATCAAATCCAGCATTTCTTCTCCCTCTGAGGCCTGGACTAAGGCAGATGGACTGGAGGGAGGGCTCTGTTTCTTAAGGATAGGTGCAATGCATGAGGAGTCCTGATGGCATTGGCCCACCCTCTACCCCTCAGAGGCCAGATGGAGTCAGATGCTCTGGAAGGGCCAGTTCCTTTGGAGGCCTGATGACATTGGGCCTACTTCTCTCCCCTCAGAGGCCAGGATGGAGTCAGATGCCTTCTGGGAAGGGCTCATTCCTTTAGGAGGCCTGATGACATTGGGCCTACCTTCTCTCCCCTCAGAGGCCAGGATGGGTCAGATGAACGGAACTCGCATCAGGCACCTTCCCCCCTTTTTTATTTTTTAAAATTATTTTTGATAATATGTGCATGTTTTTTTTCTGGAGGCAGATTCTAGATGGATAGAAACGTGGATAGCTGCTGCTGGTTCACTTTCCCTTTCATTTGCTGCTTCCAGCAAAGGGGAAATGTTGCAAAGAGTACTTTGCAAAAAACCTTTTTTCCTTTGCGAATGAATGCTACAATCCAAATGTTACAAAAGTTGCTCTTGTCAATTAGGCAAATTGGCAAAATGATACATGCTTTTGCTACTGTCTCTAAGGAATTCAGGGGTAGCCCTGAATTGCTTTTAAAAGCAAAAGAATGCATGGCAATCGCATCCTTTTCTGGCATTTCTGAGGTGAGGAATTCATTATTATTTATTATTATTATTACATGTTAAGAGGCATTCTGGGGTGGCAAGGAGTGGGGGATACAGGATGCATTAGCTTGCAGTTTGGGGTTGAAAATGGGGCCAAGGGTAGATCATAACCTGCAATGACCGAAATGCCCACAACACACACACATACACAAAAAAATGTGTGCATTTGGTGCATTTTGCGCTGGCTCTTTAAATAAAGGAGGGGGAAGCACATTTCTGATGCCCCAATGGTGCTGCAAACGTCACTATGACGATCGCTGATTGACAACAGGTGCCTTCATGCTAAACCCGATCGGGAGCCCCCCCCCCCGAATAATAATAATAATAATAATAATAATTTGTTTTATTTATATACCACTATTCCAAGATCATAGCGGTGAACAGCAAGTAAGCTAATTAGCAAGTAAGTATTGCTCTCAACGTCCTGGGTACTCATTTTAGCGACCTCGGAAGAATGCAAGCCTGAGTCGGCTTGGGCCCTTTTGCTGGTCTTGAACTCGCAACCTTGTGGTCTTGAGTGAATGTACAGGCATTTAACCACTGCGCCACCAGGGCTCCATCAATCTGCCCAGTTCCTTCAGGAGCAAAACCACCAGTGGGAATGGGGACAAGATCTCCTACAAGAGACTAATGTCTGAAACACACTGCAGAAATAATCCAGTTTGAGGCTGCTTTAACTGGCTCAGTGCTAGGGAATCTTGGTAATTGTAGTTTCTTGTGGCCCCAGAGCTCTCTGACAGAGAGGGCTAAATGCCTCACAAAACTTCAGTTTCCAGAATTCCGTAGCACTGAGCCAGGGCAGTTAAAGTGGTCTCAGACTGGATTATTTCTGCAATATGTTTTAGACCTTAGAATGTGCCAAAATGTGGGAAAATTCCTCTTTGCCAACACTGCAAGATTAGATAATAAAATTAGCAGAATTGGCTAATTTGGATAAATTGACATGTCTTGTTCAAAGTAACAAAAGAGATATATTTATACAAAGCTGAGAACAGATGATAAGATATATTAGCAAAGAATATGGGGAAATAATGAGTTGGGGCTTTAAGGATTGATTGAATAATTATGTATAAGTTAGTAATGTATAGGAGGAATGTATTGAAATTTTATATGATTAATGATAGATTTAAGTTGGTATTGATGATTATCTCAATTTAACTACTGGATTAACTGTGACATTAATTAGTAAGCATGAAGATATTTGAGGATTCTGTTGGGCTAAGGAAAACTTTTATATGTGTTTTTTTCTCTTTCTTTCTTCTTTTCTCTTCTCTTTTCTTTCACCTTCTTTCTTTTTCTTTCTCTCTGTTTTTTTCTCTATTTTTTTCCTTTTTTCCTCTGTATTTGATGATATATATTTGCTTGTATTAAGTTTATATAATTAATTTGTATGTATTTCAGGAATAATTTAATTGTATGGAAGCATGTAAATTCTTTTTTCTTTTCTTGTTCTTAAATTTAAAAAATATAAAAAATAAAATAAAATAAAAAGTAAAATAAAGCTTGGAATCCAGGCCAAATGGACCCTGAGTGACATGATTAAAACTGAGATTAAATCCATCTAACCATGTAATATCGCAATCTTATCCTGTTCCTGCAAACCTTTGATCTACATAGGCGTCTTCACAGAACTTTTTTTTAAAGCACAGTTCTTTATCTGATATTCAATACACTTTTGAATATTCAAGTTGCCTCATAAACTTCTACAATTATGGACATTGAACATAAATTACAATATTCTTCACAAATGCATAAAATATTTTATATGATTTTAAATGATACAGGACTCTTGGTCTGGGATCCTTTCACACAACACAATTGCAGCATGATGATTCTCCTTTAACTGCTATGGCAACACCCTGTGAAAGTCTGGGATTTCCAGTTTAGGGAAGGACATTTAGAATTCTAAGCCAGTGATCTCTACTAGCTCACTAAACTACAAACTCCAGCATACCAAAAGATGAGGCCTTGCCAGATAAAATGGTATCATAGTGCTAATAGGAGAGGAGCCCCAGTATAGGTATTCAGCAAAATATGAATTAAAGGGATCTTTGTTTTCACCTCTTAAAGCAGCCTGACTGGCCACCTGGCTGGTCTGAGAACAAAGAAGGTCTGTAGGCATATTATGTTAGCTGGGTGAGAGTTCATTTTAACTAGCCCAGTAATGCAGTGGTGATCCTGGATTCAGGTTACAAATTTTCAGCATGCAATGATACAAGGTCACTATAGTAATGTTCTGTATATACAGTTAATATGTATTAGATTTTTGCCTTGGTAAATACTTGCCCTCACCTCAATTCAATGAAAAAGATAAAAGCAATCTTATTTAGAACCATTTTTAATGTATGTTTTCATAAATGTCCCTCCTGTCAGGGACAGAAAAACATTCCAGATCAGAGGGAATGATTTTGTGAGTGGTACTTGCATAGTTTATTGGTCTGAGTGAATTGGACTACAACTCTAGAAATCTGGGTTCAATTGCCCACTTGACTATAAAAACCATTGGGGGATCTTGAGCAAATCACATGCTCTCAGTCTCAGGGGAAGGCAATGGCAAACCTCTTCTGAACAAATCTTGCCAAATATTGATAGGGTCACCTTAGGGCTGCCATAAGTCAGAAATTACTTGAAAGCACACAACAACAATCATAGTGTTGCTGCCACTACTGCCAAAAATAGTTCTCTATTTCCAGTCGCTCTGAAAAGTTAGGACACCAACAGTGAGTTTCTAGTTTCTGACAAGGCTGAAAATATACATCCATGTGCATACCTAACATCTGTTTCTTCTGCCTTCCCTTAGCATGTGCTCCCAGATTATTTTAATCAGCAGTTTTGAAAAGTAGAAAGCTTCCAGATTTATCACATGCCAGCAATCAGTGTATGTCTCTCTCCTCAACTGCAGCAGTTACAGCTACATTTACTTCATTAAGTATCACATAGGTTTTCTGAACTATGTATTGCTTAGAAGATGTAAGGTAAACCAAGGAGCAGGGAGGGGATCACACACTGGCCCTATAGCCAATGCTACCCTGTCCCACATTGCTCTTGACATTCTTCAAAAAGGCCATGTGGATTCCAACTGTCTGTACCTTGGGACTTTGACATGACCCTGTTCTCACCATGATCGCATTAATGAAAGGAAATGCATACATACCAGTTTAGGAAAACTCCCTATTGTGTGTTTCTTTGTAACATGATTGTGTTTTATTAATCCTGTGCACTCTCTTCTGTCCTCATTCTTAACCCCTTTCCTGCCCTATGCCCTACCCAGTGTGCCTTTTATGGTGTGTTTGTTTGTTTGTTAACTTAATTCCAGAATTATGCTAATATAATTTAACCACACATACAAAAAGTAAAGTTTTTTTTAAAGCTATCCTGGAATAGCAAGAGGAAGGGGAGACGGGAGGCACTGACACCATGTGACTCCACAAACCAGAGGAGCAACTTATCGTACCTGAGGACAAATGCTACATCAGAGCAATTGGGGACTTATTAAAAGATTACTAGAGAGGTGTTCTCTCAGGTAAAAAAATTAGTGGGTTTTTTATTTGCAGATTTTCCACATTCAGAGGAGTCCTGTGCCCCCTAACCCCAGTGAATGTGGAGGGCCCACTGTACATACATACTAGGAATGTATACTAGATGTGAGGAAACATAAACCCTAGGCCTATTTCAGCTTCTGCAGTATCACAGTCTCGTCCTTTCTTCCAGCACGGTAGTTTGCTAGCTTTTGTACCAGTGCCTCCCTTTCTAGAAATTTGACATGCCCCTCCTAATATTTAGTCATTGGCTGTAGGAGTTAATAGTGAAAATATAGTTGATTGTTGGTCCCACCTCACACTGGAATACCCCCCCACACACACACACACACAAAGAGTACATCTATAAAGTATCATTTGGGTTTAAAGACGTTTACCATCCTTTCTCTCCCTCCCTCTCTGATTCTCTGAATATCTATACCTATTGTTACATGCCTTCAAGTTGGCTCCAACTTATGGTGAGCATTTCATGGTTGTTGGTTTTTTGCAAGGTTTATTTAGAGATTTGACATTGCCTTTTCCAAGGCTGAGAAAGTGTGACTTGCCCAAAATCACCCAATGAGGTTCCATAGCTGAGCTGGGACCCTGACCTCTCAAAGCCCTAGTCCAACAGTCAAACCATGCTGGCTAATCTGGATCTAGATCTACACCTATTTCAAAGATGGGAAATCTTCACTGTTAGATTACTTACTGTTCATCAGTGGAAGGTTGCACATAACTGATCATTCAAAAACTTGGGGGGGGGGAGGGATTGGTCACTGATACCAATGGAGAAAATGACATCAGCATAGACACTTTACAAACAAATTATATGAAGATACCTTTATTAGTGATTTGTTTCTATTTATTGCATGTTTCAATTAAAGCAAACACACATTGATGACTCCACAACCCCCTGTTGGTCACTGGGATCACTGTCTTGCCCATCTCTGGTAGCAGTAGGAATACAGCAATAGGCTTTAGCCTCCACCTGTTGTCCATACATGTGAGTGCTGAAAGTTTAGTTCTTCCTTTAAACCAGAGCACAATACTGTGGAAACTTAGCTACTGAGTGCAGACTACTCCCTGGGAAGCCACAGAAAAGAGTTGTGGTCTGGCTCCCCTTCTATGGTTTCACTTGTTTCTTTTTTAAACCCTTTACCTCTTTTTGCCAATCTTGTGTGCTAGTAGGAGCATCACAAATGCCCCAAAGGGTCTCACACACTCTGAGCTTGGAGTGTAACTCCACACTAACTTCCTGAAATGGTTGCATATTTCTGGGGAATGCCCAGTGGCTGTAGGTTAGACCAGCAACCTTCTACCTTTAGGGAATATTTCCCACGTCACTCTGGCTGGTGAGGAACCCTGCAGATCAGAACATGTTTATATACAGAAAGGAATTCTTTTCTGGGATTATTTTCTATGGCTCACTAAACATCTCAGGACTTTCACATAAAATCAGGATTTAGGAGCTGGTGGCATTAATTTTCATCCAAAGGTTGGGAAGTTACTTTTAAAAAGTAATCATTGACATCACTTGTTGTAATGGTTAAAAAGTAAAGTTTAGGAGTGATAAGAGGGTGGCATTAAACTTCCCAGCTCTGTTTTTGCTCCATGCTAACCAAGCCTATGCTCACCCTATGCCCTTTTCCATGCCTAAGTATGTCTGTGACCATAGAACAGAGTCTAAATACGATGATCCAAGATGAGTTTCAAGATACCTGGCTTTCCTACTGGACTCATTGACTCACACTGGTGTGAATTAATACAGCTTTCTATTACTGGGGGGGGGATTACACCACCTTCCAAAGTACAGTGGACTGAACCTTCTAGCATGCCTCACAATTAGCTACTCTGATGAGAATTGCTGGGATTTGCAGCCTGTACAGTCTCCGTGTCCTAGAATATACCCAAGACTGTCTGGGATATATGCACTGAATGGGAATTACTAATAAAGATGGTCAAGTTGCCTATAGGGGAGCATTTCTAATGGCATTATTGGTCACAGTCTAATTAACCACAAGTATTACGTAATTACATAATTGTAAATATTTTCTGCACCCAATTTCATTCTGAAAACATAGCCAACATCCCATCCTCAATTATCCAAATTGTAGCTGTATACTGGAATGTCATATTTTCCATGGATATGAGAAAGTCTGTAGCAAGTACATTTCTACACCACTTACCAATTTACTAAGCTGTTTACAAAGTGTAAGCTAATTGCCCCTAACAAGCTGAGTACTCATTTTAATGACCTATGGAAGGATGCCAAGATGAGTTGATCTGGAGCCCCTGGCTGGTATTGAATTCACAACCTTGTGTTTTGTGAGTGAGTGGCTGCAGTACAGACATTTAACCACTGCACCTGTAACTAATATGTTAGTTCTAAATGTGTCACATAATTATTGTTTTGGTGCAGCAATCTAGTAGAAGCAGAGCCCTCTCTTTGAAAATAGCAATCCACCATGTTTTCTTCAAGAAGTCATTGCTAGTCCTCTAAAAATCGCTGAACAGTTTGAAAGACACGCATTTAGGATTGTGAAAACTACAACAGACTGGACTATAAGTGTGACTTCAGATCCTAAATGTATTTTATTTCTAAATGTGACCTTAACTTACTTACACTGCATGAATAGACCCCTTCAACAAATAGAAGGATCCTATATATGACCTATCACATGGCTTACATCAAAACTGACTCTTTAGATAGTGTAACAACAAAGCACTATCAATAATCCTGTGCATTCCAAGCAAATAAATTCTAAACTCTCCTATATTTGGTTTCCCCAAGACAGCAGCTGAAGCTGCTCAGATTTCTCTAGACTCCACAGTAACAATGTCCTTCTGTTTACAGTGGAGCTTTCTTTTTCTGAACAGGGATCAAAGATCTATGTCAATTCTTTATGTTGATACAGAGATTAAACAAGATCAGCAGCAGGGTAGCTTGCCATGTGAGCCACCACAAACAAAGTCACCCAAGTAGGAATGTACAGTCAACCGCAATTGAAGTGAGCTGATATACTTGCATGAGTTCAGGAATGAGGGAATAATACTAAGATGATCTTTGGTTCCAAGGAAGAGGAAAGAGGAAGTCCTGCACCACAAAACATCTGTACTGACACCTTCCATGAGAGAAATAGCAGTTAAGGAAATGTGCCTCCATAGGGTCATGGAGGGGCATCTACAAAAACCAGCACATAGACAAATCCTTGTTTTCATTCTGCCCGCTTCTCAGCAGGATTTCCTTGCCCCATTATGTGGAACTCTGTAAATATCTTCCCTTTGGTTCTGCCATAGGAATAATTTCCTCCCTCATATTTTCAGGAAAGAGAGGTCAGAGGAGAGAACAGGATTTGAGGGCTTTGCCTCATGAGAGAGCACTTTATTTAGGAAGAAGGCAAGATAATGCTGCTAATACTCCTGCTACTGTTTTGTATTCCACTGTGATTTTTCATCCCCAATATAAGACAATATAGCTTCTAAGTCTTAGAAGACTTGGTACACAATAAGTATCCATATTACGAAGGAATCCTGTAGCACCTTTGAGATTGTGACTAAGGGTAATGCAAACCTGTCTACTAAAAAGATGTGATAATTACCAAAGAAATAACAGGATCCCTATGCAGATTTCACAATTTTTGTTTCTAGTTTTCTCGGGGGGGGGGGGACTTGCAAATGTAACTGAAATTCTGAAATAGAGAAATGGTCCCACTGGCCACACAGATTTCCTTTGCTCCAACCTTTAGAATTATGTAAAGGCTCCTTGGGAGATTAACATTCCTGGATATCTTTGGAAATCTCCATCTTTCACATTTCCAATGTGAGAAAAGGAAATCACGATGACTGGAGTATAGAGACACTGCAGAATTAAAGCAGTTTGACACCATTTTAACTGCCATGACTCTATCTTATTGAATCCTGCGATTTGTAGTTTGGTGAAGCACCAGGGTTCTGTGACTGGCTAGGCTGAATATCTTACCAAACTACAAATCTCAGGATTCTGTCGATAGTGATGGTAGTTAAAGTGGTTTTAAACTGGTTTAATTTTACAGAGTGGATGCACCCAGCTTGGCATTACTTCCCAATCTGTGCTTTCCCTTTGCTCATTGTTCTAACAAAGCTTACAAATATTGGCTTGATATTTCCAAACATTGTAGAGGAGCTGAGATAGCAGTACCATTTCAGTACCTGAAATATCTCAAAGCACATATATTTATCCATATTGACTATAGAGAAATGTTTCAAATTGTGAATCTGAAAAATCATGCATGGGAGGCAAACACATCTTTATGTGGCTATATACCTATTTAAGTTTAAAAAAAAAACCCAACAGTTGTTTTTAAATTCCATAAGATTTAAATAATTCCGTTTTTTTAAGCCTCTCAAAACAACAGAATGTTCAATATCTGGCAGAACATCTAGAAAATATGAAATTTGCCTGTAGAGCAAAAAGGCAGAGAAAGATAAGGAGCTAACTGGTGCGGAAGATGTAAACAAATATCTTGATCAAAACCAACCTAGCTAGATAAACCTTTGGTAAATGAAGTTTTGCTAGAAATCACTCAAGTCCATTCAAGTAAATTCATAGAAGATCCAGCATCTACCTGTATAAACACACACAACAGTAACAAGAATGGGTTTTGTTCTGCACTGTCTGATTTAGAACAGGCATTTCTCTCTTCTGTCCAAATATGAAAGGAAACACTCTGGAAAATGTTTTTGCTTCTGAAACAGCATCTGGCTCTTTTGGCTGGCTGCATAAGGCTAAGCAGCTTAAATCTGTGAGAGGGAATGTTTTTCCAATAATCTGCTTTCTTTTGTAAGTGGCCTAAACAACCCAGCAAATGCTAGCCTTATTGATTATCCAGTCTGATTGTACAGTAATTATCTATATTGCTTTTTGTACGTTTGATTGAAGCTTTGCTGTAACTCTCATGAACTACAAAGTTTAATCTTTCAGCAAAACTCTTCCCTCTGAGGTTTAGTATCCAAACACAGCTAGGGTGATTGCAAACACCCTATTGAAATCCCATGGAATTTAAGCAGCCTTACTGCATGTGGGGCTTTAGGGGATACAGATACAGTTGCTCCTAAACTAGGCCAGAGCTTGAGAAACCTTTCCATGGGATCAATCTTCTCTTCCAGGTTTGGATTACAGGGCACTGACTGAAGTCTCCGAGACTTGTTGGGGTTCTCTAGACATTTTGAAGCCTGGGCACACATCTCCCCTCCTTCCTAGCTGGTACTAAGGTTGCCTGGCCTAGCACAAAGGTGTGTGCATGTCTCTTGTGTTATAGCAACACTGATGAACCAAAAAGGCAGAAGAGAGGGGAGCACACTATGAGAAGAGACTTGGGTCCATCATCTCATTTGGTATAAGGCATAACTTCAATGCACTTGATCTTATCTGATCTCAGAAGCTAAGCAAAATCAGCATGGTTAGTATGTGGAAAGGAATTCTGCGTGCTGTAGGCTATATTCTAAGAATGGCAAACTTCCTTTGAATAACTCTTGCCAAGAAAACCTTATGATGCATCATTATAAGATGGAGTCAAATTAAAGGGACACCATAATAAGAAGGGAGCAGAATGCCAGCTTCACAACTGATGAGCTTTCTTGTTTTACCAGCTGTGGCAGAGGTGAAGAAAGCCAGGGAAAATAAAAAGCTTGAAGGCTGGCAGTGAGGTTTCACAAACTTTGGTGACAGCAACATAGAGAAATCTTCCAGACCCCCACACATCATGTAGCTGTAGATAAGGCATATGGGAAGTGAGCCATAGCAGTAATGCTGCAACTATGCGTGCATTTATCTCTGTGCCAGGCTGCCCCCACTACACACCGCCGCCACCATCCCCCTGCATTGCCATTTTACCTGATTAGCTTGGCTTG
>NC_056522.1:100953592-100959451 GCF_019175285.1 Sceloporus undulatus | reverse complement strand
TATATGCATATTGAGCCCTTTTTGAGTATCAGACTCAATAACAACTTTGCTCTTGCTTGGACACAGTCAGACCGAATCTGTTTTCCTGTTTCCTCATTATCAAGAGAAATGCATTGAGACAGAATAATGAGAAATCTAGTTTTACTTAGCTAGGATGAAGGGACAGGGAACCATGCTGCACTCTTCTTGGAACAAAGCTAAAATGACCTCTCTTTTTAAGGAGATGGAAGGAAACTTGAGAAGAAATGGAAAAAGTGAGCTCATAAGAACATCAGTCTGCTTCAGAAGCAAGGCCAGCATCGGTTGAGTAGATAAGGGACAGTTTAGTAAGCTCAGGAGGTCTATCTCTCTTATCTGATTCTACTTACATGCACATGAGTGTAAGCTAAGTTGCACTTCTTGCCACCTCCAACAAACAGGAGGTCTTTGATACCTGACACACCCTGTCCAGCCATTTTCCTTTTGGAGAGTTAAGGAATGTGACCTCTGAGATCATGTTCCCTGTGAGAATGCAAGGGCAAGCTCGATGGTACTGTGGGAAATGAACACTGTCCTCCCATATTTTTTAATGGTCCTGATGCATCATCTGTGCACAATGAGCAGAAGTTGTGGAATTGTGGGGAAAGGCCCATGTAATGTTGTATGGGGATTCTTCTGCTCACAGAATCCATATTGATTCTGACTAATCTTCTCTTTTATAGAACATGCCAAATAAATAATCATTCTAGGGGAAAAACTGAGAGGAGAAAGGGAACCTGAATTAATTGTACAGTACTGTACATAAAATTGCTTCTTCTGAGGCCAGTTATAGGAGAAAAGAATCTAATGTTTACTTGAGGATCAGGCTCCACACAGCTGAATAATAAAGATGTAATAAAAACTGAAATAATGTGTCTATATTGTGTCTCAGAAGAATTAACGGCATTTACCTGAGATGCAGGTTTTAAAGGGGTTATTTACAGGGCTTTGCATAAGGTAGTAAAAACTGTGTTAAGATTTATATTGTAAATAGCAACATAGTGGGACTTTACACTCTCTTTGAATTCAAATTTCACTATTAGCTTTCTTCAACTGAGGGAAATATTCTGCTTTTTGATGTAAGTACACTTCCCAACAATCGTTGAATATTTAAAACTCAGCAAAGAGTTTTTTCCTGACTTTTGAATAAGTGATACTATTGTGATAATTAGTTTACAGATTCCTTTGTAGTTATCCTTCCTTGCAATTCTCCAGGACTGACCCCAGTTCATTCATGTCAATGTACAATTTGAACTTTTATCTGATAAGGAAGCTTGGCATCTCTCTATTCATTGGGGGGGGGGGGGGGGGTTGCATGCCATACCAGTTGACACCCTAAGGGGGAGTGACACCACTGCTCCCCAAACATATGCCTTTTGGCAGAAATGGACTGTGATGTTCACCTGCATCCCTTTGAAAAACTGAACAGATGAACTGAATGGGATGAGGCTCAGTGGGAAGAGAAAGGAGCAGCCCCAGGTTTTTTAAAAAAATAAATTTCAAAATATTTTACATTGAAATATTTTTAATTTTTTTTAAAAAAAAAATTCTTTAGAAACATGACATCTTTTCAAATTTTCACTTTAACCACATGAAAAATGTAAATACATTTAGGCTCTGTGGATGATATTGTAGTTGATAGGTATAACTTAATTTTGCTAGTTGTTTGCATTACAACTATTATCATTACATTCATAGTTTGTCACAACTATTACCATACTTTCAATATACAGGAATTATGATTAATGAGAAACATTAGTACAAAAAACATTACTAAGGATTCTGTATGGTGTGGTATGAGAGGTCAGTGAGGGGGTTGACACCATGAGTTACCACACAAGGGGACACAAACCCTAGTGATACCACTGTCTCCATTTAGATGGTTACATTGACAACATAGAGAAAATTCTTGTGGTGATTTTGGTGCTGTAGTATTGCAACATTGGATTGCAGTATTGGTCCCTTTGCTTGTTTGTTTCCTTTTTAAAAAAAAACCCTGTATTTTTTAAGACTTGTGAAATGTGTATTGAGGTACCGATTTCACAACTGTATTTTGATGGAGAGATTCCATCTCTCCTGTTATTCAAACAAATTTATGAACCAGATATTACGACTTTCCCATGGGTTTTCATTGTCTCATTTTAGGGCTGAGCTAGGTGTTTCATCAATTACAGGTAGAATAGATTTGGCTTATTTTTAGATATATAATACAGTGGTACCCCGGGATACGAAATCACCGCGTTACGAAATTTCCGGGATACGAAAAAAATAAATAGGAAAAAACTGTTTCGGGTTACGTTTTTTTTTTTCGGCTTACGAAAATTTTTTTGGTGCTTTTTGGCGCTTTTTCCAACGAAATCGCGGCTTTCAGGGCTTGCGGGCTTGGCTTTTTTCGGCTAGCGAAATTTTTCGGGTTACGAACGGCGCCGCGGAACGAATTACATTCGTAACCCGGGGTACCACTGTATATATTAACCCAGAGGACCATTCCCCTACTGGGCTTTGCTGGATAGAGCAATTAAGGAATAGCATATGAGTACAGTTGTATCAAGCCATGTTAAAGATATATAAGCTTATCTTGAAGAAAATTGTGAATTTCAATTTGTAAGCTTTTAGATACTGTATTGGATTTTTAAAAATCATGATATCCGTGAAGAAAGGCCATCTATTGTCAATGCACGGTTTTCTACTTGGGGTTCTCAAGTGTAGATTAAATATGCAAGCCACATTATATTCCACACCGATCACACATTAATAGTGCCTTTACTGAACTGAGGTTCCAGCAAATGCCTTGTGGTTATTTCAAAGGGAGATATTTAAGAATCTCTTACAGAGAATGGAAAAGAACTTATGGTTACAACTTGACTGAAGATATAACTCACTATTTGTCATCCCCACTCCCTCTGCTTCTCCCCTAGAGAAAAATTCTTGTCACCTATTTTTCGGTTTGTACACCACAGGAATTAGTAATATATTGTTAGCTGATAGTTATTTATCTGTTTCATACTCTGTTACTCTTTTTGCAGTGTCTGCTAATAGACTGACTTTTCATTTGATTAAGGATCATAATCAGATATAAATATTTAAGATAAGGAGGGATTCTTACAATAATTTGTTTTTAAATTTGACCATGGTATTGGTAATTGACTCTTTTATATTTTTAAAGGCCTTTGGCTATACACAATAAACTTATATCTATCTGACTTCTGCTATTAAGGATCTTTCAAAGAGCATTTTTGATTGAAATCACAGTTAGAAGAGACCTAAATAGATAAGTATGAGGGGGGAGGGGAGAGAAAATAAAAAGGGCTACCTGCTACGCACTCTTCACCTTGTGAACTGAATGGTGTCAGCTGTTATTCAGACAGTTGACCATTCCTGTACTAGACAAGTTGGCATTTTTTTTCCTTCTTGAGTGTCTAGGGATCTTAAACATGCAAGAAGCATATGTGCCTTTGCTTCTCTCTTCCTTTGATCTGCCCCACCTGGGATTGAGATGGGACAACATCATCAGATGAAATGTCTGTCAGTGTTTTGCTTGGTCACCTATGGGCAGCTGCAGCATAAACTGAAGGCATGGGAGGGGAATTCACAGCCAAGTATCACATCTGTTCTTGTGCATAGAATAAAACAGCAGAAGACAGATTAGCGGGAGGCCTCTGTGGGCTGAAGCACACCAAATACTTAAGCTGCAGGAAGCTGATGCACTGAAACTGCAGCTAAACTGAGATGTTAAGATTGTCTGGACAAGCCTTTAATTACAATTAGGGAGGTCCAAACAGAACTGATATACTATGGGAACCCCTAAGGTATAGAAGCAACTCTCACTTTGAGTAAATAGGATTCTAACCATAATTAAAGCACAATTTGCTCATACAAAAGCTCCACAGTTTCCATTTAAAAACAAGAGATGTAATTACCCCAGTTAATTGGCATTCCAGCACTTAACTCCCCTAATCAGCCACTTGTGCCGGAAATACCTTCATAGCATCACAGATGGGTTTAATTTAGATTTTGTTTCTCTTTTTAAACTGCAAGTCACAGCTGACATTGTATTGTCTAGTTTTCACATGGACCACATTTGCAGGTCTCCCAAATATATGTTTGAGACTCATTTTGCACATTGAAGGGAGTGTTGAAACAAGTTAAAATGCAAAGGAGTAACTCGTGTCATGGTACCTGCCGTGAGCTGTACAAAGCTCAAATGAATGCGATGTGATGTATTTTATCACAGGTGTGTGTATGTTGTGGGGAGATCGCAAAATAGGTCTTTGCACTTTATATTAACAGTGTGAAAATCTAAAGTAGAAGTCTCTTTTCTATTTTCTTATAACGTGTAAAGCCAAAACAATGGATATTATCGTTAAGTGTGAGCAATAACTTTATGAGAATCCTCCCTCCCCACACACAACATCCTGGAAATGTGTATTGCTGCTCTGTTTAACATTGTAATCATGGTTTGGAATAGTTCATGCATCCATTTCCCCCCAGAGGGAGAATAATAAAGGCAAAGACAATTTACAAATTGGGACATGAAACCATAAAGTGGATATATTGGAGAATTGTTTTTCTGCCATTGTAGTCTAAATTATAACATAATGAATACTACTTTAAATGGCTTCTTTTTCCTCCTTCCTTTTCATTAATTTAATTTATTTTTGTGTTGCCTCCCCCCTGTTTTCCCTACTTCCTCTCTCCTCATTAGTCTTTTTCGTTTTGTAATGCTCTTGTTAAGTACTTGCAATCCAGTTGTAATCAGTTGCTGCAGCATTTGCAGAGCTCAAAGGAAAACATTGCTAAGTTGTCAGCATGTTTTCAACTTCATTTAAAATGACAGCTTGGTCATCAGCCATATATGCTACATGAAAGCAGTTATAGCGGAGGAGGGGATATGAATCAGTTCTTTGCCATTATATCTTCCCAAAAGTGACCCGTACATTTATTTGCTAAGCAAATTGATGACTTTGATCAGTGAATATCAGATTTCTTTCTATAAAAGTGGAATGATTCATTTGTGTCAGAGTTGGCTATTCAGAGAGCATCTTTACATTGGAGGTGACCCAAAAATTCTAATTAAAAAAAAATCATTGCTGGGACTTTTGTGTGCTGACATTAGCAATGGTACATTGCTTTTATTTCCTTCAGTGTTTCTGTGGATGAATGCTGGAAGGCAATGTTTGATAAAGGCATACCCCTAACTGAGGAACATAACTCTTATTTAATATGGTGATAAAACTGGCATCACATAAAGGTCCACCACACTGGTACTTTTTGAATATCATCATGATATACGAGATAAGTGTATACTTGTCCATTTAGACTTCTAATACGAAGTAGTATTCTTTTACTAATGAGGATTTAGCAGTGGGCACATTTTGGCCAGGATCCTGATAGTGGCATATGCACAGATAAATACAGTTTACACATATACATGTCATTTCTATATAGGGTTGCCATAAGCCGGCTGGAGGCGGGACAATCCCGGGTTTTGACCACTAGGGGGCGTCCCTGCACGGTTTCCTCCTTGTCCCGGGTGGACGAGGTTGCCTTTACTGGCCCTTGCAGAGCCTCGCACAGGGCTAATGAGGAGGACTTCCTCCTCCTGAGGCTGGGGCTGGCCCCTTCTCCAGGCCTGAGCCTGTGAGGGCTGGCAGGGGGCGGGGCTGTTCCAGCCCCAGTCTGCCCCCATTGGCCAGCCAGACTCAAGAGGAGGAGCTCCTCCTCTGTTGGGCTGGGCTGCAGCCAGAGGGGAAAGGAAAGGGCCATTTCCTTTGCCCCTTTTTGGTGCCAGGGAGGAGGAGGATGAAGAGGAGGAGGAGGAGGAGGAGGAGGAGGCAGTAC